>NC_056728.1:975000298-975300298 GCF_019279795.1 Protopterus annectens | reverse complement strand
CTGAGTCTATCACTTTAGATACCGACTTAGATGAGTCGGAGGGATCCCCAAGAGCCCCCTCTGAGGATGTCTCCTTTTCAGACATCTTAGAACTCCTAAAACAGAGGGGAAACTGGCCCTCCACAAATCCCTCTGAGGATGAGTCTGTATACCTAGAGGCGTTTGGATCTCGGCCCTCCACCTCCTGGGTGTCTCCGCCTTTCGACCCCCTTATGGAAGTTATTGCTCGAAAGGCTTGGGCTGCTCCTGACTCTGTAGAGCCAGTTCCTAGGATGCCGTCTAAACTTATTACTGCCCCTTCGGAAAAGCAATTCCTTACGAAAGGTGTCCCTGTTGATGCCATGGTGGTGGCGGCTGCCACTAAGAAGGAACTTGCAGATCCTTCCGTACCAGTCCATCCTCCTAACAAGGATTCTAGGACCATGGATAGGTATAGTAAGCGGATTTTTTCTTCAGCGACCTTTGCTATGCGCTCGCTGAACTACTTATGTCACTTCACCAGACTCCAAAGGGACCTCCTTAAGGAACTAGGTGAAGTAGTACAGGATCCTACGGCTGCAGGGGCTCAAGAGAAAATTGCTTCTCAGCTAGGAATCCTTAATTCTATAGCTAACTCCTCCATGCGACTGATATCATATGCAGCAGATGGAGCGAGTAGAGCTGCAGGTACAGGGGTGGCTCTTAGACGTCAATCCTGGATGCGGCTCTGTAATTTTGCAGATCCCTTTAAGGCGTCCTTCACAAACTCTCCCTTTGATGGGTCAGCTTTGTTTGGCCCTCAAGTGAAGGATACATTGACCAGGTGTGAACAGGACGGCAAGACTCTTTCTGCCAGGGTCCGTTTTCCACCCCTTCTAGACCTTACCCCAAAGGACAGAAGGGTGGAAAGATGTGGTTCATAAATCCCAAGGAGTCACGCCGGATACACGTGGTCAGTTTACCCCTAGAGGCAGAGGGGTAATAACAACAGACGCGCTCTAGAGGCAGAGGGGGTCCACAGAACCAGGGAAGCAGAGAGCCTCTCTCTGACAAGCCCTTCCAGCATCCCTGAGATGTTGCCCGACTGTCCATCCTTGGAGGCAGTCGGGGGAAGACTATCGTTGTACCCAGAAGCCTGGCGTTCCCTCACTCAAGACAGATGGGTACAGTCGATTATATCCGAGGGTTACAAAATTCCTTTCGAGGAAAGTCCCTTCTCTCACACAAATTCCCTTCCAGATGTACCACCCGGTCTAAGGGAAATTGCAGAGTTAGAAGTATTAAAGCTTCTACAAAAAAGAGCCATTCAACCAGTTACAAAAGACCATTCAGAGCCCGGAATCTACTCAAGATTCTTTTTGGTCCCCAAAAAGACGGGAGACTGGAGACCAATATTGGATCTCAGCAGACTCAATAAGTCTGTGAGAAAGACAAGATTTCGAATGGTCACACTTCAGTCATTTTTGCCCTTCCTAGAGAAGGACAACTGGATGTGCTCAATAGATCTTCAGGATGCGTACTATCACATAAAAATTCACAGACGCTCCAGAAGGTTTCTCCGCTTTCGGCTGGGGTCCAGTCATTTCCAATTCAGAGCCCTGCCCTTTGGTCTCACTACAGCCCCCAGAGTGTTCGCCAAATATATGGCAGTGGTCACGGCTCACCTGAGACGTCAAGGATTCCAGGTGTTTCCGTATCTCGATGACTGGCTCCTTTCAGCCACCACCAGGCATCAACTTCTTCAAGCCAGGGATTACACACTAAATCTCTGCACTCAATTGGGAATTTCGATCAACTACGAAAAATCCTCCTTATTGCCCTGCCAGTCTATTACCTTCATAGGCGCAAACGTAAACACTGTTCGGATGTCAGCAACCCTCACAGACCAAAGAATCTCAGATATACAAAGTCATGTGAGGATCATCCTTGCCAGCAAAAAAGTGCAAGCCAGAATGGTTCTGAAGGTCCTGGGCCTCATGGCTGCGGCCATTACCCTTCTTCCCCTGGCCCGCTTCTACATGCATCTGCTTCAGTGGATGTTGTTCACTCAGTGGTCGTACCAACAACTTCCAATGCGTCACCAAATCCTGGTGACACAAATTTGCAAGAATCATCTTTCATGGTGGATTACTTCTCCCCAGATTCACCAAGGCAGACCCTTTGTACCCCCGGCCCCGGTAGCCACTGTCACTACGGACGCCTCCCTGATCGGGTGGGGGGGTCATTATCAGGGCATCATGGTTCATGGGACGTGGCAACCGTTCGAATACCACCTGCACATAAATGTCCTAGAGATGAGAGCAGTGCTTTTAACGTTGCAAGCCCTCAACGACTTTCTTCCCTTGGGAACAATTGCAGTTCACACAGACAACATATCTGTAGTATGGTATATCAACAAACAGGGCGGAACCAAGTCCTACCCCTTGTGTCGAGAAGCTCTCAGACTTTGGCAATGGGCGATCTCCTCTCATCGGTTTCTGGTAGCAACGCATATCCCTGGGAAAACCAACATTCTAGCGGACAGATTGAGCAGAGCTATTCTCATGCCTCATGAGTGGTCTCTCAAACAATCTATAGTGGAGGAGATTTTTCTAGAATGGGGCCGCCCATGTTGAGATCTTTTTGCTACTCCCCAAAACAGCAAATGCCCAGACTTCTTTTCTCTCTTCCCACTGCCAGGCCATCCCCCCAGAGACGCTCTAACCCAGGATTGGCCCCAGGGTCTTCTTTATGCCTTTCCTCCCTTTCCACTGATTCCACAAGTTCTCCAGAAAGCCACCGTTTTGAGAGCCAAAATGATTCTCATTGCTCCCTATTGGCCTTGACAAATTTGGTTTCCGTTCCTCCATCGTCACCTTTTGGTGCAGCCGTGGCATCTGGACCCAGTACCAGACCTTCTGATTCACCAATCGGGTCAGCTGCACCGGTCTATCCCTTCTCTCAACCTCACAGCATGGTTGCTCCACTTCCTTCCTTAGCCAGGCTTCCTATGATCTCTAATCCTGTTAGGGATAATCATAGTGGCTTCCCTAAAATCCTCTACTAGAAGGATTTATACCAGCAAATGGAAACGCTTTTCTTGTTGGGCAAAAGCTAAAAATATTGATCCTTTTACTGCTCCAGTTCAAGCAGTTTTGGATTTCTTAGCGGAAATCTTTCACACGGGCTCTTCTTCTTCCACGGTCAAAGTTCAGTTGGCTGCTATCTCGAACTTTCATGTCGGGTTCGCAGATCACAATATTATGTCCCACAGGCTTTGTAGAGCCTTCTTAAAAAGAATCTTTCTCCTGAAACCTCCAGTCAGGAGTCCTCCTCCTCAATGGGACCTAAATTTAGTGCTGACATCCTTAATTCTTCCTCCCTTCGAGCCAGCTGTTTCATGTTCCCTGAAATTTCTTTCATGGAAAACACTCTTCCTGGTTGCTATTACCTCGGCTAGGAGAATGTCTGAACTTCATGCTCTCTCTGTTCGTCCCCCTTATTTGGTCTTCCACAAGGACAGGGTATCCTTGAGAACTAATCCGACCTTTTTGCCTAAGGTCGCCTCAAAGAGTAATTTGAATCGGTCTATTGACCTTCCTGTATTTTTCCCAAATTACTCAAACAGATCGGAACAAAAATTACATTATCTTGATGTTCACCGCCAACTCAGATATTATCTGGACAGAACAAAACAATTCAGGAAATCCGATCAGCTTTTTATTTCTTATGCTGATAACAAAAAAGGCCTTCCTGTCTCAAAAGTGACCTTATCTAGATGGCTTTCTTTTGTCATCTCTGAAATCTATCAGCTCAGGGGAAAACAGCTGTGCTCGAAACCTAAAGCGCATTCAACTAGAAGCTTAGCCACTTCCACAGCCTTTCAGGCTAGACTTCCGTTAGACACTATTTGTGCAGCAGCCACTTGGGCCACTCCTCATACCTTTGTTTCTCACTACAAATTGGATTTGGCCTCCAGGGATAGAGCCAGTTTTGGCTCTACAGTTCTCAAGAGTCTGTTCCATTGAGCCACCCAGGATAGAGGTGCTAGGGACACGGTCCCATCAAGCAAGAATGAAGGCGAGATTGACAACTTAACATTGAGAAGTTATGTACCTACCATAACGTTCCATGTTAGTTGTCTTCTCGCCTTCTTTCTTCGACCCTCCCTCCTTCCCCCTGGCCTGGACAGACCTTTTTCTCCCTACATGGAAGAATGCTTCTTAAGACCATACAGTTCTGGTCTTCCTAACCCATCCTTCAGGCTTTTTCTGCCTTTCTTTCTTCCTTTTGGGAAGTTTTTTATGCTAGGTGTTATTGCCTATAGACAACAAACGAGATCTGGGTACTTACCGCCTTGCATCATGGGATATGGGGCTGCCTCGAGCTGGTAAAAGTGACTCTCGAGCTTAGCAAAGTGCCGAGTCGGAGCCGAGGATCGGCTCCGAACCCATCAAGCAAGAAAGAAGGTGAGAGAAGACAACTAACATGGAACGTTATGGTAGGTACATAACTTCTCATTTTTATTAATATGCAACTCTTACAAGTATTTTTTCATTTGATTATTGGCAAGCAGTTGATGGTAGGGATTGACTAAGGTATGTGTTTGTGATATTTTTCTTGAATTTCTCTTACTTGACTACTCAGAATTGTCAAAATGTTCTCCGTGAGAATATGACCATTATGGGACACTGGCAGTCTGTGTGAAAGCAACTAGCCAGCATATGTTTTAGACTGTCAAATAACAGTTAAATAATTTGGATTTTTAGGGATGAGTGTATGTGTATATGTATGTATGTACGTATATATACTATATGCATATATGTGTGTGTGTGTGTCTGTTTAGATATATATATATATATATATATATATATATATATATATATATATATATATAGATGTACTTAATTTCACCCCCAGTGTGGGGGACCGTGCCCACCACACCCCCCTTACTTTATATACTAACTCCAGGATTGCACTATTGTGGGGAAAAGGCCAGATATAACTTTCAACTAAATAAGTTTTAGTCGTATGAGTTTTCAGTTAAATGAGCTTTCGGTGAAATGAGCTTGCAGTAAAATGTAGACCCATATATACATACATACATATATATATATATATATATATATATATATATATAGAGAGAGAGAGAGAGAGATGTAATATACATACCTATACATGCATGCACAAGCTTAAAAGCATTATTATTTTTAACAGAACCTCTTTTGTTTGAGCATACTCAAAATATCTGAGCTGTACTGAGAAAATGGCTATTCTTTGGCAAAGGTTCTTTGTCTATGAAAACTGAAATAGTCAAAGGAGGTATACCCTAACACAACAGGTGTACTTTATGAAGACAAGTCTCTGCACAAAGGAAATGTAATCATTTCTTTTGTGGTAATTCATGTAAAAAGAAACCTTGTGGCACACCACTGAACCATATTTCCATCAGATCAGTGAGATTGTAATGGTCTAATTTCTCCTCTATCCCCAGGGTTTTGCATTATGGGTTTCTTTATTTAAGTTAGAGGCAGCTTTCACAATATCCAGGGCATGAATTTTTCATTTTTGATAAAACAAATAATTAAAACATTATTGATGCAATGAGTTATATCCGTGAGTTGTGATCTGAGTCAGATTAAAGACTATGAAAGAAGTGAAAATGGAAAGCAGTCATATTGTTGTTTATTTTGCTGCAAGGCAGTCTTAATTGATATGAATCGAGGTAAATGCTTTCATCCTTTTGAAAGAGGATTTTTGAGACAATATAACAGTTTTGGATTTACTGCTTTAATACCCATTCATAAAAAAAATCACATGGGGCAAATCAAACATTCAGCTTATTAAATGCATACTGAAATCTAGAAATTTTAATTAATATTAATGGATTGTGTTCCAGACCAGAATGAATTGTTGTTTATATATGCTTTGTTGACTAGGTTAGTCCCACTGGTGTAATAACCACTTTTCACAGGGAGACCCAAGGTAATGTTTATACTAGGGAAATTTAGCCAGAGCATTGAGGAACTTCTCCTACGCTTGGTAGTAGGGGAAGCATTTGTGTGTGACACAATTGACTTCCGGTTCCTGTTCCAGGGACGGAGGTGGCATGGAGAAAACATGGCTGATTCATCGTGTGCTGAAACTGGAGTGAAAGTCACTGAAAATGTAGTCAAAAAGGTATAATCACTACCAGAAGTTTTTTCTGATGATGTGGGTGCAGAAAAAAACAGTGACATTGGAAAAAAAAGGAAATTATGAAGGAAAAAGAGATTGTAGGTGAAAGAGAGATGGATTCAGAGGAAAACTTTCAGAAGAGATTGAAGGAGAAACAGTTACCCCTGAAAAATGCATAATTACAGCCCTCCAATTGGAGGGAGGGTTGCAAGATGAGTATTTGGAAGAAATGGTAAACCAAAGTGAGTCAGAAAATGGCACAGCAATTTTATGGAGAGACAAAATGGAAAAATTAAGAACAGTCACACTGGTGGGAAAAGACTTCAGAGTCGAGTGCTGCTCAAAACAAATTTATTACTTTAAAAACTCATAAAACAACAATAGAGGTTATTGTTTTATGAGTTTAAGTAATAAATTTATGTTAGAAGAAGTAAAAAGAGAAGAAGAGACTGTGCCAGTAAGAAGTTCCAGAGACAAAAACTTATGCACAAACTGTTGGAGAAGGACGAAAGAAGTAATAAAAAAAGTATACAGTATGTGTGAGCAGTAAAAAGGAAGAAAGTCTGGATGGTATGAGGTTTGGAACTCTGTTATAGCACCTCAGGGTGTCAAAGCCAAAGAGGTAAGAGCATTTATTTTAATTAATAAAGACGTTTTGGGACGTGATATCTGAGACTGGGCAGGCCATGGAAAGTTTTTTGGGTGCATATGAACAGAAGAAAAATGTCCGTGGTTAGACTATGTGGTGCAAACTTTTTACGGACATAAAAAAAAAATAATCCAGTTTAGAACTCAAGTTAAAGCAAAAGAACTGGAAGAACATTTGTTAACTATATGTAAAGAAGTAATAGACGCTACAAAAATACATGATGAACAAGGACTATGGACTTGGGGGATGGGATTGTGGAGTAATACTGGAAATGATAATGATATGCATGTACCTAGTATTAATGTTCATGGTAATAGGAGTTTTGTGAAATACAGGGGTCAACCAAATACTTATTTTTGTAGAAAAAAATAATTTAATCAATACATGTGATAAAAAAGATATCTGGTAAAACAGGGCATAATGCAAAAAATGGGATTTACAGTGCAAAAAATATGGCAATACTAGTCATTCATGGCTAGAATTTGAAATGAATGTCCAAGAAAATGATGTTATACAGGAGAAGGAGATAGAAGACTGAGTTTTACAAGAAAATGTACAAAATGATCCTACTGATAGAGGTTGTATCTTACAGTTTAAAAGTTAAATGAATTAAGTATGCTAGATTTTCAGATCATGTGGCTATATGGGTTAAATTACAGGAAAATGAATATATAAGAATAGGAAAAGAAATAAAGAAAATTAGTAAAAAGGAACTGGATTTAGAAGAGAAAAAAGTACTTATGGAATTATGGAAAAAATCATATGACTATGAGAGAGTTTCATGAGAATTGCACTGTTTGGTGGCTTAATTTTAAAGAGAAATATAAAAGTGTTATTAGAATGTATAAAGAAGAAAAGAAAAAGAGAAATATAAGAAGTCAAGAAACATTCAGAGACTTATTACAGAAGGGAAATTCCTTTTATGAAAAAGAAAGATAAATATATACAATGAATCAAATTAAAATTAACTTACGTAAACAAAAATATTGTTTACAAGGAAAGAAACAAGAGGTAGCACCATATTTTAGTAAAATAATAGAAGAAAAAATAAAAGAATTAAAAAATAAGGAAGGTAAGGAATTAAGAGAGCAAGAAAGAGTATACAAAACAGTTAAATAATATGTATTGAAATTATTCGTTAAAACAGAATTAAACATAGAACAAATTGGTAAAAGTGAGAAATTAATAAAGAGAATGAGTATTTAGAAAAAAATAACTGTGAAAGTATTGAATGAAATTCTAAAAGATATTAATGTGAATTCTGCAACAGGAATGGATGGACTTGAATATGCTATGTATAAAGAAATGAAGTGGCAAACATATTTTTTTATAGAAGTTATGAATGAGTGGTTAGAAACTGGAATTAGAGAGATATGTACAGTAGTTGTTATGTTTAACAAAGAAAATAAAGAGGAGATAAAAAGTTGGAGACCTATAACATTGAATAATATGGATTATAACTTTTTATGAGAATAATAACAAAAAGGTTACAAAAAAAAAAAAAAGAAAACAAATGGGTAGAATGTATGACCAAAATGTATTCAGAAGAAAAGGAAGTCAAGAGTTATTATGGGTAATAAGAGAAATAATTGATGATATAAATAAAAATATAGAAGCGAAAGTTATGAATAGGGGATACAAGTAAATCCTATGAAAATATTCACTATAAATCATTATGTTGAATTTTGCAGGCATATAATGTAAGCAAAAAAAATGCATGTAATAAAACCTGTTTATGAAAGGAACTATGTGAAACTAAATGTAAATGGCTGGATTGGGGAAGGAATAAAAACAGAATGTGGAATAAAGTGGGGCTACCTAGCTAGTAGTGTAATTTTCTGATTAGTTATGAATGTAATAGTGAAGAAAATTACTACAATGTCAGGTAACTGTAGATACAAAATAATGAAGGAAGTACAGTTGCCAATAATGTAGAATTATGGGGATGAGATTGTATCATATTAATACCATTCCCCACTCAGGAATTATTGATAAACCCACCAAACTAGGCATCAACCCCTATATCACTAGGTGGGTTGCAAATTGGCTCAACAGACAGAACCCTCAACCCCTATATCACTAGGTGGGTTGCAAATTGGCTCAACAGACAGAACCCACAGTGTGAAAGTAGCGGACTCCAAGTCAAACTGCCCACCAGTTATGAGTGGAGTCCCATGGGGATTTTGTCCTAGGTCCTCTCCTGTTTGACATCTGCTTATCAGAATTCCAGGCCAACCCGGAGGACTCTGGCTGACCAAGTTGTGAGCCATTATTAACTCCCCAAGTGATGTAGACATCCTACAGAAAGGCGCCTCTGAGACCAGTGACCGGTTTCGAAACCATGACCTTAAGCTTAATGCCAAAAAATGCATCATCATCCCCTTTGGGAAAAACTCAGTTCCCACTAATTACCACATCAATGGGAGCCCACTGAACACTGAAGACATTATAAGAGATATGGGGACACAGGTTGACAGGATCTCCTTCGGCCACCACATTGCCTCTGTGGTCAGAAAGACCTACTATGTGGCACATCTCATTACATTTTTTGCATCCATGAAGAAAGAGGTCATTATCTCTCTCTACTCTTGCCTCATTAGGCCAATCATTGAGTATAATACCCCATTTGGCATGTACCTCACTAGACACATGCAACAGCTAGAAAGGCCACAAACGTACCTCACGAAGAGGATCCTAGGCCTTAAACACATGTCCTACATGGACAGACTCAAAAAACTCCAGCTATTCTCTGTCTCATATCGTCTACTAAAAGGCGATCTCTGCTTGACTTACAAAGCCATGTCTGACCCAGCTCTGTTAGAAATGCTACATATAAAGAAATAACAATCCCTCCACACTATATGCTCCAGAGACCTCAACCTCATTACCACAATCAACAGAACATGCTGGACGGACAGGTTCTTAACCCAGGGACTACCCATACTCTGGAATAGACTTCCCATACATGTCAAGCAGAGCACCTCACTGGCTCTCTTCAAGAGAAATCTTGATGAGTAGATGGGAAATAGAAAGTTCACCCCGGGGATCACTCCAGTGGCCCTACTTGATAGAGGCACTGGGAATTAACGTCAGGCGGCATGATGCCAGGGCACTTCTATGGGCTAGGCCTGTAAAGGCTCCAGGGCCATTAGCCTAGTACACATCTATGCACCTATACTTGTTAGACATAGTGTGGGTAGAAGAAGTACATGAAAAATTAAGTGTGAATTAAAAAAAATTGGTTTAAGTGTAAATAAAGTAGAAAAGTAAAGGATTTGGTTTTGAAGGTATGCTAGGAGATATTGAGTTCGATGAAAAATATATAGGTGTATTAGGAATAATACAAACGAGTGGGATAATGTACTCAAGTAAAAGATATGACGAGCTTTTGGAAATAATGCAGATTTTCATATAGAAAAAAGCACACTTGTTGAACACCATGGTAATAGGAAAATTACTTATGTTGCTCATATCTATATGATTCCTATTAAGTTTAAAAGGGAGCTAATGATGATTATTTTTTTCTTTTATATGGGACTCTAGACTGAATCCAGTCAATAGAATGACTATATGAAAGAAGAGCAAAGAGGCTTAGGATTACAAAATGCAATAGTACATGTAGCATCTTTAATTTTATACTGGGGATTAAAAGGAATTAGGAAGGAAAATAAAAATTTGATAGAAATGATACTATGTTATAAGTAGAAATAATTGTGAGAAGGAATGGAATTAAAAAACAGAAGTAAAAGCATTATGAATGAAGAAAAGAAAGTACCCAAACAAAATTGTGTTATAGAAAATAAAAAAGAATATATGTGAGAAAAATAGAAAGGAATGGTATTTAACTATTATGAAACCATCATATTGCATTGATCCAGGGAGTGATTTAAAAATAGAGAAGAAAAAATCCTAAGTGATGAGATATAGTAACTTTAAAAATAAATTAAAGAATGTGATGATTTTTTATGAAGATTGTCTATTAGAAAATTGCCGGTTAAGGCAAATATGCTATACAAGAAAAATCAAGATAGAATATGTAATAACTATGGAGAGTTTGAGACTACTGGGCATGTGTTTTTGAAATGTGAAAGAATTAATAATTTGTGATAAGAAATATGTAAATATAATAGGATGAAAAGTTTGTTAAAATTTGAGCAAATAAATATGGATATAATAGAATTTGGTTAAGGTGCACGAAAACAGGAAGAAGTGAAGAAAATGGACAGAGTAATATTTTATGTTTCATGCACTATATGTGGAACGTGATCATCATCAGCCCCCTTTTTCCCATTTTTTTCTACATGGGGTCGGGCTATTGTTAACTGTTGCCAACTCTCTCGATTCAGTGCCACACTCCTGCTTTCTTCAACACTCATGCCTGACTGTCACAGATCATTATTTCACACAATCCATCCACCTCTTTGCTGGATGTCCTTGTTTCCTCTTACCTTCTTCATGTCTGTTCCAAATCTTCCTCACCAGATTGTCTTCTGCTTTTCTGCACATGTCCAAACTACTGTAATCTGTTCTCTTTGATCTTTTCTGCAGTTAGAGCTACTTTGGCTTCTGTTCTTATTTACTCATTTTTTTTGTCTGTCCCAAAGTGTGCATCCTTCCACCCTTCTCGGGCACTTCATTTCCATCATCTCTATATTCCTCAACTGTTCTGCCTTACTGCTCAGGTTTCTGCACCATATAGTAATACTGATTGCACCACTGTCTTGTATTCCTTACGTTTCAGCTTCTTTGGCATTCTTCTGTCATAGACTACACCTGACACTCTATGCCAGTTGGCTGCAGCCCCACTGATTCTAGCTGTGACCTCTTCATTCACACTTCCCTTCTCCTCAACCACGCCTCCCAGATGCTTGAAGCTGTTTACCTGTTCCGCTGTCTTCCCTTCTATCTCTATTCTCAGCTTCTTCTTATTTCCCCATTTTGCTATTACCACCATCTTAGCTGTGCTTAGTTTCATCCCATGTGCCATCAGTTTTGCATTCCATTCTCCTATCCTTATCTGAAGTTCTAGCTTAGAGTCTGCCTGTAATGCCACATCACCTGCATACAGCAACGTTGTTGATTTGTCTCCGACCTGTTTCCTAATGTAGTCCATCACCAGTATGAACAGCAGTGGGCTCAGAGCTGAACCGTGGTGTACACCCACTTCTACTGGGTACCCCTCTGTGAGGCCGAACACTGTTCGTACTTGAGTCATTAGATCCTAGTACATAGCCTGCACTAATTCAACCAGTGTTTCTGGGACTTCAAACTACCGCAGTACTGCCCAGATCAGCTTTTCTTGGGCCCTTGTCATATGCTTTCTCCAAGTTTAGGAATGTCCATTTGGACTTTCTCCTTATTTCTAGCTTCTTCTGAAGTATCTGTCTCACTGCAAACATTGGGTCGATTGTGTTGCATCCTGATCTGAATCTGAACTGCTCACCTCCCATCTTACATTCTACTACTCTGTGTATCCGTTTATCAATCACCCTCTCCAGAAGTTTCATGCAGTGTGACAAGAGTTTGATGCCTCTGTACTACCCACAGTTGTGGATGTCCCCTTTGTTATTGTACACTGGAATGAGTATGCTTATTCTCCAGTCATCTGGGATATGTCTTTCTCTCCACACTGCTCTTAGTACCCTCAGGAGCCATTTGTCCCCTATCACACCCAGAGATACCAGTTGGCATAATGGTTAAGGTATTCGCCTCCCATGCACAGGGTTCGATCCTGATCTCCGACCAATACCCGTTTGGCATTTGCGTGTTCTCCCTGTCTCCCCGTGGGGTTTCTACCATATCTGAAAACCATGCTGAGTGTTTCCATCTCAGACTCCCCAATGAATGAAGCTGTGGGCCGCAGTACAGACTCTACATGGTGCCCTATAGGGGGAAGAGTTGTACAGACCAACCGCTTTGGGCATCTGCTGTGGTGCACAGTATCCTCAAGATAGGAGAACACAGATCATATATTGTGAGCCGTGGCAGGGCTAGCCACTTGGTGTAAAATATGTCTCTAGGTGATTCGATCATATATGGAATGAGAGACTAAATGAAATTAAATATAATGGAAAATGGACTTTGACAATAATTCTCGAGAAAATAATGTTTTGGTTGTGGATAAAAGAGTGGGCAGAAATGCTTAAATTGAAGTTCATAATGTATGGAGATTTGTAAGTGGATGTAAATAATATGTTAAATCATATGTAATGTATATATTAATAAAAAAAAAAAACTACTGTTGGTAGTAGGGGAACAGATTGGGTGCTACATATCCTGATTTCCTGTTCCAGGCACAGAGGCAGCCAGGAGGAGAAGGAGAAATCATGGCTGCTAAGAGCCAAACTAATTTGGAAGTTGAATTTGTTGAAAATGAAGAAAAAATTATAGAATCACTACCAGAATTATTTTCAGGTGATGTGGGAACAGAGAAAACATTGGTTGCTGATGGTGAGAAGATCAGGAAGGAGATGGAGCTAAATGTAGTGGTGGAGATGGATTCAGAAGAGACAAAATTTCAGAAACACCTGATTAAAGTGTCAGAATCTGCAGAAAAATGTGATCTGATGTCATCCCACAACCCTCCCGACTGGTGGGTTGAAAAAAAAGAAGTTATGTTCTTACCATGACGTTCCATCTGATGTTGTCAATCTTCATTCATTCTTGAGTGATGGGTTCGGTTCCAACCTCTTGGAACCGACTCAGCTGTTATACATAGCTTGCGCCAGCCAAAACCTCTCGAGCTAAGGCTCTACCCACAATGCTTCTGTTCCCATTACCTCCAATCTCGTTTGCTGCGTAAAAAAATTGGACGCTCCAGCTAATACTCTCAGCTAAGTGCTTTAAAATTTCTATTTTCATTGTCATTTCTAACAATATTTGATTAAAACTCTATTTCTCTTACTGGCTAGATTTGATACGTTGTTTTTGAGTGTGTGACTGCTTTCTTGGTATTTCTACCTACCCCTTTTTACCTTATGGTAATTCATATTGTCATCATTGGTAACAGGCCCCCACCCTTTCCTTGTTACTGTTGGGTAGTGTTAGATACCATGGTTGGTATCCTCTTCCCCTTTTCTCGTTTTACCCGTTTGGGTATTTTTTCTATACCATTGTTAGTATAGCTGTAAAAAAAAAAAACACCTTTCTTCCTTTCCTCTCTTTTTGTGTATGTGTGTGCGTCTGTGACCCAACTATCTTTTGATATGGAGAAGAAACAAAAGGGTACATCCAGTTTCAAGCAGTGTCATGACTGTGGCAGAAAGGTGCTCAATTCTGATGGGCATTTTTCTTGCGTGTACTGTTTGGGTGCCCCTCACTTGGACATAATATTTGTTAGGGCTTTAGCGCCTGTACTTTAGCAGAGAGGTGCAATAAGCTTATCTTAAAAGGCTTGTTGAAATGTCCTGAAAACAGCTAAATACATATTAATGCTGTCAGTCATTGAGCCGATGTAAACCTGTTCAGCACTGACCATTGCTTTGGCACCGACAACAGTTTCTGCACAATCACCACTCTCCTCTCATTCAGTTACACATTTCCCTTCCATACAACAACCTCTGGTGCTGAAAATTGACCTGACAATTATTCCCAGGACTAGATATTCCCCTTCAGTAGATCCATTTTTGGTTCAACAACCAAGCCCATTTTTGGATAGGCCTGAGTCCCCTTCAGGAATGTCAATCCATTCCTCTAGGAGTCTGTCAGAATTGGACGTAGTCAGATTGGTGGACCAGCTTTTGGCAGCCAGAGGCCTCCCTGCACCTTCACAAAACTCTTTCTCACCCGGAGCTGAGGCTTATTCTCCAAGAACTCCACGATTTTATCCTCCTCAACCTCCTTTTAGGATTTGGAGCCCCCCCCCCCCACTTCAGTGCTGCTGCTGGTACCAGCTACCTTGGTGCCAGAGTAGACTCTGTGGTCTTTGGCCCTTTCGGATCCATTGCACATCTGAGACCGTGGTTTGGCTGTTGGTTCTGAGATTCTTGGAATGATTCCTGTCGTTTCCATGATGCTGTCTATGGCTCTCGGGGCCATGGCAGTTTTGAGCCCTCTCTCGGCTCCTACTCTGGGTGGAGGCTCATCAGAGCAGGGTGCGACCCTGGTTCCGAGGTTGTCTTTCTCAGTTCTGGGCTCCCATCCCTCTTGGGGTTCCAGATTATGGAGAGAGAGCTTTGGCCTCAGCAGGCTCCCAGTTGGCTCCATCCTCATCGGAGTGCCATATTTTAATTTCCTTTGGTTCACAGCTGTCACAATGTGCTACGTCTGGACAGTGGGCACAAGAGCTGCAAGACACCTCGGTTCACTGTTCTCCCTCTTTGGAGTCCTCCTCAGAGCCTCCCCCTGGGGAGTCACCCTGTAAGAGGATGTGCAAAAATCAGTTACTGAAGACTCACATTACAATTTAGGGGAAGGGTCCCCACGGTCACCCCCAGAAGATGTATCTTTTGGAGACATCCTGGAATTATTAAAACGGAGAGGTGATTGGAAACCCTCAAACTCAACCTCTGAGGAATCTCTGTTCTTGCAAGCTTTTCATGCCCGCCCTTCTACTTCTTGGGTGGCCCTGCTCGCTGCTGACCTAGTTAAGTTGATTCTTCAGTGAGCGTGGAAGGCTCCTGACTCCATAGAGCCTATTCCCCAGAGATCGGATAAGATTCTTTCAGCCCCAGAAGGTCAGCCCCATTGGTCTAAGGGTCTAGCAGTGGATGCCATGGTGGTGGCACCAGCCACCAAAAAGAAACTTGCTGGGGAGAGTTCAACTGTCCATCCTCCTAACTGAGAGTCTTGGACGATGGACAGATTTGGGACGTGGGTCTTTGCTTCAACGACCTTCGCTATTTGGTCCTTGAACTTCTTAGCACACTTTACCAGACTCCAAAGGGATCTGATAACTGAGCTTTCAGACACCCTTACAGGAGCAGTGTCTGATGGGGTTAGAGATAAGGTTGCCTCTCAGCGTGCCTCCCTGGAGTTGATTCTCAAATTCATCCATGCAACGTATTGCTCATACAGCTGAAGGGACATCTAGAGCAGCAGATACAGGCATTGCCATGAGGCGTCATGCTGGATGCACTGGTGTGATTTCACAGAATCCTTGAAGTCTTCCTTTTTTCAACACTTCTGTTGATAGTACTTCCTTGTGTGGCCCGAAAGTCAGACACACACTGGCCAGGTGTGAAAAAGATAGAAAGACCCTTTCTGCTGTGAGCGTTCATTTTTCTGCTCCACCACGACCTTACTGCAGGAATCAGAGGAGTGGAAAAATGTGGTTCAAGAAGACCCAAGGGCTTTTTTCGGGACACAGATGGTGAATATTCCCCCCAGGCCAGAGGGGGGAACTCTTCTGGAAGGCACTCCCCCCATGCCAGAGGGAGGGTCTGCATAACCAGGATTCCAGAGATTCCTTTTCTGGACAACCCTATCAACGCTCCTGAATGGAGGCCTGATTGCTTACCTCTGGAGGCAGTTGGGGGAAGATTTTCTCTACACCATTCAGCGTGGCTTACACTAACCTCGGATACATGGATGCAAATAATTACCAGAGGTTACCACATTCCCTTCAATCTTTTGCCAAAACCCCAAAAGCGAATCCTCGATGTTCCACCCAGTCAGAGGTATCTAGCAGCAGTAGAGTTTCAAAAGCTGCTTCAGAAAGAGTCATCCATGTAGTCCCACCAGACCAAATAGGATTTGGATTCTACTCAAGATTCTTATTAGTGTCAAAAAAGACAGGGGACTGGAGACCAATCTTCAATCTCGGCCTATTAAACAAATTTGTACAACAGACAAAATTCCAGATGGTCACGGTTCATTCTGTCCTTCCCTTTCTAGAGAAGGACAATTGGATGTGCTCTGTAGATCTTCAGCACATGTAGTACCACATAAAGATGGACAAGCGCTCCAAAAGATATCTCTGCTACCGGCTAGGAGGCAGTCATTAGCAGTTCTGAGCGCTGCCTTTCGATCTCACTACAGCCCCCAGGGTGTTAACCAAATGCATGGCAGTCGTAGCAGCTCATTTGAGACTACAGGGATTCTGGCTAGTTTCCATATCTAGACAACTGGCTCCTCACTGCCCTCTCCAGGCATCTACTGCTTTACACCATAGACTATGTTTTACATCTTGCCGAAACACTAAGCATTTCACTCAACAAAGAAAAGTCACAATGGACTCCCACGCAGGATCTGGAGTTCATCGGAGCAAGATTAGCTACAGTATCCTGTGTAGCCTCCCTTCCTCTCCACAGGCTGTTGAAGCTAAAATCACAAGTTAAAGTAATCATTTCCCAAAACGAAGTTCCTGCTTGTCTGGTACTACAAGCTCTGGAAACCATGGCAGCAATGATAACATTAATTCCCCTCGCGAGGTATCACATGAGGCTCTTGGTGTCACAGTGGTCACTTCTACCGCACCCTATGTCCCATCCAGTTTTGATAACAGATCACTGCAAAAAGGATTTATCTTGGTGGATGAAGACAGACGAGAGTCTATGGGGTCGTCCTTTTTCCCTCTCTCAACCCAAGGCCGTAGTGACCACGGACACTTCCCAGATGGGGGGGGGGGGCATTTTCTGGGAAAGACTGTTCAAGGCACTTGGTCCACACAAGAGGCCAATTTGCACATCAGTGTCCTAGAATTGAGGGCATTGCTTTTAGTGCTGCAAGCATTCCAGGCTGTCCTTCCTTTTACAATCCAATCAGACATGTCCATATTCTGGTATATCAACAAACGGGGAACCAGGTCCTACGCACTATATCAGGAAACTTTATTTATTTATTATTTATTTATTTTACATTTGTTGACCGGGAAAGTCCGACTGGATATATGTCCATTTTCAGCGGAGGCCCGGGGAGAAAAGCTCCAGCATTGACAAATAGGTAAATACATATTCATAGAATACAGATTGTTCTCCTATGGTAGTTTAAACAAAAAAAGAGGAGACATCATAAAGTGATTCAAATACACATTATACACCAAGCCAAGTATATAAAAAGTTGCAGACACATATTATAACATGCTTTTTCATTTTCTAGGCTGACCATTAAGGATAGATTGATAGGATTTGAATTTGAGAGGAAAAGTAGAGAGATTTACATGGAAGAGGTGATAATGAGGGGTCAGAAGAGAGAAAGGTCAAAAGGTTAATAAGGTTAGACCTGATAGAGGTCTAACCTTATTAACTCTAAGTATTTGGCAATGGACAATTGCTTCCAACTGCTTTCTGATAGAAACGCATATCCCGAGTATCTCCAATGTGATTGCGGACAAACTGAGCAGATGTATCCTCCTGCCTCATAATTGGTCTCTCAATCCCAACGTAGCGACAAAGATCTTTTGTCAATGGGGTCATCCTTGCTGCGACCTGTTTGCTTCTCCCATAAACCACAAATGCAGCAGCTACTTTGCCCTAACCCCCCCCCCCGCGGGGAGTTCCCAAGAGATGCACTTCTTCTTGATTGGCCCCCAAGACTCCTGTATGCCTTTCCTCCAATTCCACTGATCCCCCAGTTTCTGAGGAAAGTGATTCTTATTTCACCGTAATGGCCCCGTCAAGTCTGGCTCCCCTATCTTATCTGGTTCACCGCCTGTGGACTCTGGACCCAGCTCTGGACCTACTGTCTCACCCTCAGGGCCTGGTGAATCCCAGTCTTCAAAATCTCAAGCTGACAGCTTGGTTTCTCCAATTTCAGTAATTGCCAGGCAGAATAACGTGTCCTCTCCATTGCAAAAGATACTTCTTGCTTCCCATAAACCATCCACCAGAAAGCTTTATTTAAACAGATGGAAACTATTTTCAATTTTGGCATGTATAAACTGCATAGACCCTTTCTCTGTGTCAGATTCAATAAGATCTTAGAATATTTAGCTACCTTATTTGAAATGGGGGTATCTAAATCTACAATTAAGATTCATTTAGCTGCCATTTCAAATTTTTATAACTGATTTGATAACCATTCCTTGATGTCTCATCTATGCACAATTTTTCTTTAAGAAGCTCTGCATTTAAAACTCCCTTTCAAAGACCCTGTAGTACCATGGGATCTGACCTTAGTCTTACAATGTCTAGTTAGACACCCCTTTGAGCCAGCAGCTACCTGTGACCTCAAGTTTTTTATATCTTGGAAGACCCTCTTCCTAATAGCTATCATGTCTGCTAGGAGAATTTCAGAGTTACAGGCTTTATGTGTGAATCATCCCTATATCTATTTTCACAAAGAAAGAGCATCTCTCAGAACCAATCCCACCTTCCTTCCCAAAGTGGTATCAGAGTCTTACATTAACCAGCCCATAGCCTTACCAGTCTTCTACCCAAATTTTACAAACAAAGGAGAGTATTGTTTACACTTGGACATCCACAGACATTTACATTTTTACTTGGACAGAACAAAATCTTCTAGAAAATCAGACCAACTATTTCTTTCATTTTCAGGACCCAGATTGGGTGCAGCTGTATCAAAGTTCACTTTATCAAAATGGCGAAGAGACTGTATTACCTTTATATACAACCAAAATAAACTCAATCTGTCAACTACAGTTAGAGCTCATTCTACTAGATCTGTTTCCACTTCAGCGGTCTTCCTTTCCAGGGCTTCTATGGAAGACATATGTGCAGCTGCAACTTGGGCTAATCCCCATACCTTTATCATGTGTTACAAGTTAGACATGGCCTCCAGGGGAAGAGCATCCTTTGGCATTATGGTGCTCAGGAATGTCCTTCCTTAGGGCCACCCAGGAGATAAAGTAGCTGGGGACTCTTATCCCATCAATCAAGAATGACTGAAGATTGACAACATCAGATAAAGAAGTTATGTTCTTACCATAATGTTCCATCTGTGTTGTCGATCTTCATTCATTCTTGACATCCTACCCCCTCCAAAAGACTCCTGGAAGTTTGGACCTAGTTCTGGGATATTATAAGGTTATACCTTAGACAGGGCTTTGTATTTTCTTAACTACTATGCAAACTCGATCTGAGGTTGTGGGAAGAGAAGCATTGCGGATAGAGCCTTAGCTCAAGGGTTTTTGGCTGGTGCAAGCTATGTATAATGGCTGAGTCAGTTCCGAGAAGTCGGAACTGAACCCAACGATCAAGAATGAATGAAGATCTGCAACACAGATAGATTGTTATAGTAAGAACATAACTTCTTTTTTTTTTCAAGCCACAAGTTGGGAGGGTGGCGGGATGAGTATCTGGAAGAGCTAATTAACCACAGCAAGCATGAAAGCAAAGCTGTTGTGTCTTGGTGTAACATTATGGAAAAGTAGAAGAGGGAGAAAAAGAGAAGGAAAGGGTGCCAGAGAAGGTTCCAAAAAAAAGTCCTGTGTTGTAACAGTGGAAGAAGGACCTAAGGAGAAGACAGAGATGAACAAAATACAGAAAAAATATGTTTGGGTGAGCAGTAAAAAAGAAAAAGGAGTGGACAGATATGAGGTTTGGGACAATGTTATTGCACCTCAGGGAGTAAAAGCTAAGGAGGGTAAGAACTTTCATTTTAATTAACAAACTTTTTGGTCAGGCTATGGAAGACATTTTGGGGGCCTATGAAAAAAAAGAAAGGAGACTTTCCATGGTCAGAGTATGTGGTTCAGGGGTCTATATCACTTTGTCAAATATTCTATTATGTGAATGACTATTCATTAAACCCATTTAAGTGAAAACTAATTTTAGCAAATTTTTTTAGCAGCGAAAGGAAGTAATTGGCCATAATCTGGAATTTGCCCCTTTCCTCATTGTAGTACGATCTCGGAGTTGGTATATTTAGTTAAGGGGTGTGAGGTGTTGTAAGGTTTATTATGGCTGGTAGCTGGCCTTCCCTGCGAAAAATTCACTGAAATGACAATTTGCTAAAATGAGTTTTCACTTAAGTGGGTTTGATGAATAGTCATTTGCTGAATGGACTATTCAGCAAAGTGATATAGACCTGTGGTGCAGACTTTTCATACAAACAAAAAATTATTATTCAATTTAGAACTGAAGTAGAAGCAAAAGAACTGAATGAATATTTAACAGTATGTAAAGAAGTGTTGGACACTACTAAAATCTATGATGAAAGAGGACTATGGACTGGGGGTTGAGACTGTAGATATAATTTTAAAAATCTAAAATGACCTTGTAATACATATACCTACTCTTATTAATGTGCATGGCAATAGAGGTTTTGTAAGGTACAGAGGACAACCAAATACTTGCTATTTTTGTGGAAAAAGTGATCATTTAATTAATGAATGTGACCAAAAAGATGTTATGTATGTGGTCAGATAGGCCATAATGCAAAGAAATATGAAGGGAAATGTATGAAATGTGATAATACAGGACATTCATGTTTAGAATGTGAGGCAGAAATATAAGAAAATGAACATGAAAATGAAGCTGAAATTATACAAGGGAAAGATTTAGAAAATGTACAACACACAACACAATAAGAAAAAAACTTAGAAAGAGTATTTAAACTTATGGGGAAAGACAAAGAGAAGGAAAGAGAGAGAGACAGATAAAACAAGTGGAGAAGTCAGAGTAGCATGTAGTAAAAGGCAAGAGAAATTAAGTAGGAAAGAGAGTTGGGGAATGAAAAAAATATATATATAATGGTTAAAGGAAATGAGAAAGGTAAGTGATAAAAAATTATTTTATTAACTGTTCTGTAAAGCTGAAAATATTAGCTTTGAATGCAAACAGTATGAAGAACATTAAAAGGAGAATTAGTATTTTACAATGATATGCTACAGTCGATGTTTGAGTAATGTTTGAAGACATTAAAATATTAACAGCAGAAGAAAGGGTGCAAACAGAAAAACTTTGGAATGGTATTGTTATTAAGAATATAGGCAAAGAAACATGCTGAAGTGTATGTATATTATTTATTGAGCGCTTTCGTTTTTTGGAATAAAAAACTTCATCAGAATATAACAAATACAAATGAACAGTGACTGACCCAACTTATATAGCAGTCTTGTTTACAAAGGTGTTAATTAACAATCAGCTTAAAGGTATAGTCTCTAAACACACAGACAATAAATACATAGCTTAAGAATACATATGAAATACATAAGAAATCTATAAAAACCATATGTGTAAACTCTCAGAAAAAAAATTTCATTATTAAAATATAAACATATACATATATAAATAAATAAATATTATGAAGTGCATATTTTTTCACATATATCCTTCTGCCCTTAATCTAAGTATAGGGCTGATAGAGATGTTACTATTAAGGCCTGGATATTCGGTAGCATTGGTCCTCATCTGCCACCTTAATTCATAAAGCTTTAAGAAATCATTGACTGGACCCCCCCTGTCCCCCATTGATACCTGCTCTAAAACTGTGAACTTAAAATTATGGCCCTCGTTATTGTTAATGTGTACTGCCAAGGCATTTTTAATATCCTGCTTCCTAATGTCATAGCAGTGCTGGTAAACCCTGCTTCTCAGGGCATTGATAGTCTTGCCAATATAGAAACATGGACATGACTGGCAAATAGAAAGATAAACTATGGATTTGCTACTACAACAAAATTTCTTCTTATAAAAATATTTCCCATAATTAGGAATATCAATCTCCGTACCCTCCATAATATGTTTACATTGAAGGCAAAATCCACATTTCAACATGCCCCCTACCTTTGTGTCAATAATGCTATTTCTCTGTAACATATTCTTAAGGAAATATCCTTCTGATAGACAATTTTTGGGACCTTCCCCACTATTTCAAGATAATCTTGACTAGTATAAAATAAGTTTCAATTGTGTTGAATAATCTGGGTAATGTCAGTGAATTGTCTATTAAACAAAGATAGCTGACCTTTTAAAATCAATTCCTACCTTAGATATACTTTCATTTTGAGTAATACCTTTACCAAGTAAAGGAAAATAATATAGCAATAACCCACGCCTGGGTGTGGGTAATGCGGGATTTACCCACGGTTGGCGTGGTTTGGTCCCGAGGGTGAACGTCAGTTCTGATGTACTGCGCATGCCTACACAGTACATCAGAGCTGTGGCCAAAAGCAATGGAGAAAGCAAGATCTCTGTTGGTTTTTACTGTTTCGCTGTGTTAAATGGGTTTAACATAGCGAGACAGCTTTAAAATAAGCAACGGAGATGTCCGTTGCTTATTTTAAAGCTATCTCGCTATGTTAAACCCATTTAACATAGCGAAACAGTAAAAAGCAAAGGAGATCTTGCTTTGTCCGTTGCTTTTTTTTTTTTTTTTAAAGCGGTCTCGCTATGGTAAATGGGTTTAACATAGTGAGACAGCTTTAAAATAAGCAACGGAGATCTCTTATTTTAAAGCTGTCTCGCTATGTTAAACCCATTTAACATAGCGAGACAGGTTTAAAAAAAAAGCAATGGAGAAAGCAAGATCTCTGTTGCTTTTTACACACTGTGTCTTTATGTTAAAGGAGTTTAACATAGCGAGACAGCTTTAAAAAAAGCAACGGAGATCTCCGTTGCTTTTTTTAAACCTGTGTCGCTATGTTAAACTCTTAACATAGCGAGACAGTGTTTTAAAAGAGACTTATACTAATAGAAAAAGTCCGGGCGACTGGATCTTTTTCCATTAGTATAAGTCGATTTACAACGTGCACGCTGGCCAATCAGCATGCACGTTTTGGAATATTAATGGGGGGTTCATGGTATAATACTCCCTATTCCTTTTTGTCTATAACTTCTTCTAGAATAGTTTTCAAAAATGGTTCAGGATAACCTCTTTGCAAAAGCTTGATGTTAAGTTGTCAATCTCGCCTTCATTCTTGCTGGATGGGTTCGGAGCCGATCCTCGGCTCCAACTCGGCCAATACTAAAGCTCGAGAGCTAATTCCACCGGCTCGAGGCTCCCCTATATCCCACAATGCTAGGCGGTAACTACTCAGATCTCGTTTGCTGCTATAGCTGACGAGGTGCTTTTCTACCGGCTCAGGCAGGTGAGGTTTTTACCATATAGGTATTTCTTAACCCCCCCCTTTTTTTTTTTTATCCATACCATAACCTTTTTAGTTTAATTAAAATTTTAGATAAATCGACCCCTGTTTTTGGGTCTATATTCCCTTCCTTTTCTTCCCTTAACTTGTAGGCCTTCGGCCCCTCCCTTCCCCCAGTCCTTTAGAAGGGCTTGTGTGTGTGTGTCTGTGTTTGTGGCTTGTGTTAGCCTTAATTTAATATTTTCTTCAGTAAAGGGTGTGTCTGTAGTGTGCTTGTGTTGTTGTCAGGCACTCCCTTCACGATGTCAAAAGACTCTAAGGTCTCAGGCTTCAAGAAGTGTGACTCGTGCTGTCAGAAAATGTCTCTGACAGACGGTCACACTTCTTGTGTGTATTGCCTGGGACCTTTGCACCTGCAGGACTCTTGTGCTGTTTGTCATGGTTTTAACCCTAGAGTCCTGCAGGAACACAAGAACAAATTAATCTTGCGGGACTTATTAAAGCCTGAAGGCCCCCCGACTCAGTCTGTGTCGGGGAAGCCTTCTAAAACTTCCAAACAGTCGGCTCCGGCTTCAGAGTCGACTGCTGGAAAGATTAAGTTGGCTTCGACATCGGCTCCGGCCCGAGCCGATGTTTTCAAGCCTCATTCTGTTACCTCGACTCCGGCTGGAGCCGAGGCTGATAAAACTCCGTTGGCTCCGATAATCTTATCGGAGCCACAGTCTAGGAAGAGGTCCAGATCCCCCTCTATCGGCTCCGTGCATTCGGTGCCAGGATCCCCTCTTCTTTCTGAACAGAGCCATAAAACTCATTCCTCACGGTCTGCCAGGTTATCTGACCACGATTTGCAAAGGGTAGTGAGTAGACTTCTCAAGTCCGAGGCACTGGCCCAAATGCTGCATAGCCCGACTCAGCAGTCAGTGGCTATTTCCGTTCCCCACTACATTCCGCCTCCGACTCCTTTGAGTTCGGAGCCATGACTGTCGGTACGTCGGATCTGATACCTTCCCTTTCGGCTCCGTCGTCTGCTCCGATCTCCTCCTTGGAGGGATCTCGGCGCCGAGCTTCCCTCATCGGCTCCGAGGGGGCGAGTGACATCTGACTCTTGTCCGACCCCGCTCTCCCTCTCGGGGCTTCGGTGCTGGTGAGTTCGGCTCCGACATCGGCTTCGTAGCCGTCCGTGTCAGTGCCGGGGGAGGTCCTTGTCTCTTCGGAGCGGGGGCCTCTGGCCTTGCCCTGACAAGGGGTGCCTTCGAGGTCATGCGGAGCGTGCTAGAACCAGGTTCTGCCCCACAGTCGGCTCCTTCAGCCCCCCCCCATCTACAGTGCCTGCGGTGGTTTCTACTCACCCCCTTGTCTTAGACCGCAGAGAGCCAATTCCTCAAGTTTCCCCATTGGGAATTTCCTCCTCTTCCGCGGCCTCTCCTGACCCGGTAGGAGATCCCCCAAGGAAGAGGCAGTGCAAGAGGAAGCACATTGACTCCCCTGAGTCTATCACCTCTGACACTGACTTAGAGGAATCTGAAGGTTCCCCTCGATCCCCCTCTGAGAATGTCTCCTTTGCTGACATCCTCGAGATCCTCAAATAGAGCGGGAACTGGCCAGCCCTTAACCCTTCGGAGGATGAGTCAGTGTATCTTGAGGCGTTTGGCTCTCGCCCTTCTACCTCCTGGGTGTCCCCTCCCTTTGACCCCCTTATGGAAGTGGTGGCAAGGAAGGCTTGGACGGCTCCTGATTCAGTGGAACCCACCCCAAGGAGACCATCTAAATTTATCACTGCCCCTAGAGGTAAAGATTTTTTATCCAAAGGAGTCCCTGTTGATGCCATGGTGGTGGCTGCGGCCACTAAGAAGGAGTTAGCTGATCCTTCGGTTCCTGTCCATCCTCCTAATAAGGAATCTAGGACCATGGACAGGTACGGCAAGCGGACGTTCTCATCAGCGACCTTTTCAATGCGTTTGCTGAATTACTTATGCCACTTCACTCGTCTCCAGAGAGATTTACTCAAGGATATGGGTGAACTGATAAAGGATCCTACAGCTGAGGGGTTCAAAGACACAATGAACTCCCAGTTGGCAACCCTGAATTCCATCGTTAACGCCTCCATGTGGCTGGTCTCATATGCTGCAGATGGGGTGAGTAGAGCCGCAGGCACAGGTGTTGCCTTACATCACGCCTGGATGCGGCTATGCAACTTTGCGGACCCTTTCAAGGCGTCCTTCACCAATTCTCCCTTTGATGGATCATCCTTGTTTGGTCCACAGGTGAAGGATACATTGACCAGGTGCGAGGTAGAAGGTAAGACTCTCTCTGCCATAGGAGTCTGTTTTTCTACCCCTTCTAGACCCTATCCCAAAGGTCAAAGGGGAGGAAAGATGTGGTTCCGCAAACAATCCCAGGGAGTCTCATCTGACGGACAAGGTCGATTCCCCTCTAGAGGCAGAGGGGGGAATAGTAATAGACGCCGCCCTAGAGGCAGAGGAGGTCCGCAAAACCAGGGTAGCAGAGAAATGTTCTCTGACAAACCCTTTCAGCATCCCTGAGGGGCTGCCAGGCTGTCCACCTTCGGAGGCAGTCGGGGGAAGGTTATCCCTGTACCCAAAAGCCTGTCTTTCCCTTACTCAAGACAAATGGGTACAGTCGATCATATCCGAGGGTTACAAAATTCCCTTTATTCACATCCCATCCCAACCCAAAAGATCCCTTCCAGACATTCCACCCGGTCTAAGGGAACAAGCAGCATGAGAAATTTCAAAGCTGCTATCAAAAAGAGCTATCCAATCATTCCCAGCAGATCAGCAAGGATCCGGAATCTACTCCAAATTCTTTTTGGTACCAAAAAAAACAGGGGACTGGAGACCCATACTGGATCTCAGCAACTTAAACAAGTATGTCAGGTCACGCTATAGTCCATTCTACCCTTCTTGGGTCAGGACAATTGGATGTGCTCGATAGATCTTCAGGACGTGTACTACCACATCAAGATGAACAGACGCTCCAGGAGATATCTCCGCTTCAGGCTGGGAGCCAGTCACTACCAGTTCAGGGCTTTGCCCTTATTTATTTATTTATTTATTTGCAGTTGGTTTACCAGGATAGTCCATTGGGCCAAAAGAACCCATTTTCAATGGAGTCCTGGGGAGAAAAGCTCCAATACAGACAAAATTAGGTACATACAAAAAACTACAATAATAATTATACAGAGTAAGAGATAAAACATTTAAAACATTTAAGCTCAAAATTCAAGAAGCATTCAAAACAATACAATCTGATGAGGATTAATGTCAGGTGAATAAGTTGAAAACAGTAATGTGATATGCATTCAGAGAAGTTGTTCAGAAGAAAACATAAAATTACATTACAGAGTAGATATTCTGAGGGAACATAAGCTTTGTTAGGTAGAGTTATGTATCATAAGCGTGAAGGAGGATGGGATATCATAGATTTATAGAGGATGGGGATATCATAGATTTATGAGGGGAGGGAGCAAGAACAATCCCATTGGGACCTTAGAAATGTATGAAGAGATTTTTTGAACATGTACCGGTTAGTGGTGGTACGAATGGATGGTGGAAGTGAGTTCCAGAGACGGGCAAGGTTAAAAGATAGTAAGTGTTTGCCTGGGGGATGACATGGTTTATGTACTTCTAATAGGTTTTGATTGTTAGACCTTAGGACTCTATTTGGTAGGTGCATTTTGAAGGCAGAAGACAGGGAGGGACAAAGAGAAGGGCTAAGAATGAGCTTGTGAGCGAAAGTCAGCTGTATATATATATGAGTTGATTAGGTAATTCGAGCCAATTTAGTTTTTGAAGAGAGGAACAATGGTGGGTGGCGGACCTGTGGCTGTTGGCGAATTTGGCAATTTTGTTATAGCAGGAGGAAAGCTGGTTTTTTAGAGAGGTCTGAAGATTAGTCAGTAATGGGGCCCCATAGAGAAGGGAAGGGATGAGAAAAGAGGAAGCGAGTGTGATTTTGGAGGAGCTTGTAAGGTATTGGTTCTGACGGTAGAGCATACCTAGTTTTTGATGGGTTTTTTTAATATTTAGTTGTAGATGGGAGTTGTAACTAAGCCAATTGTCAATTTGTACACCTAGTAGCTTAGTTTCAGACACTAGTTCAAGGGGTGAGTTATTTAGGCTGGTAATTGAGAAAGAGTTTATATTGAAGGAGGTGGATTTGGAAGGGGTGAATACCGTAAGTTTTGTTTTGGAGGCATTGAGTGCTAAATGATTTATTTTCATCCAATGTTCAGTAATTGAAAAAGCTTCCTGAGTAAGTTTTTGGAGCAGAGAGGAGGAGGTGGCAGAGCAGATAATGGTGGAATCATCTGCATATTGGATGATGTTTGCAAATGGGATAGATTTGTGAAAATCATTGATAAATATATTAAAGAGGAGGGGACCAAGAATAGATCCTTGGGGAACTCCAGTGGGGGTACTAAGGAATGGGGAAGTGGCCTTTTTCCATATTACAGCTTTGTTTCTATTTGATAGATAGCTGGAGAACCAATTTATGGAAGAGGGAGAGAGGTTAAGTTTTGACAGTTTGGTTAAGAGCAGATTGTGTGAGATGGTGTCGAAGGCCTTGGAGAGGTCAAGTAGTAGGGTAGAGACAATGTGGCCGGAATCACGTGCTGTGTTAACAGTCTCAAGAAAGGACAAGAGGGCTGTCATAGTGCTGTGATTTGGCCTGAATCCGTGTTGTGTAGGGGTTAGCAGGTTGTTATCTAAGAGATGTGGCAAGAGTTGAAGGTGGATACACTTTTCCAGAAGTTTAGAAATGGGGGACAGAATAGCAATAGGATGAAAGTTGTTGACGTTGCAATTGTTGCCTCCTTTATGCAGGGGGATGATGAATGCTTGCTTCCACAGTTGGGGCACAGTGCATTCGTGGATGGAACGGTTGATTAAAATGCTAATGGGATAGACAATTGCATCTGCAGCTATACGTAGGAAATAAGAGGGAATGTTGTCAGGGGCATTAGTACATGGCTTCAGTTTCTGAAGGAGTTTCTTTATAGTGGTAGTGGGTATAGGTTTTAATGAGAATAGAGAGGGATGGAGAGAGAGAGAATTTGAGAAGGGTACAGGTGATGGGGCAGTTAGAGTAGCGGATAAGGTGGAAGATAGGCAGTGTGAAGTAGAATTGGGGATAGGGTTGTTTGCGGGAGAGGGAGGGGGTGTATTAGATGGTGAGGTGGAGCATGTGAAGGAGGAGGTGAGTTTGCTAATAGAGTCGATAAAAAAGGAGTTAAACTGTATAGCTAAATCCAAGTCTGGGATATTTGGGTCTGCGGTTGGGGTGTGTGGTTTGCTGGGGTTAAGGAGGGTGGAGATCCCCTTCCAGAATCTTTGAGGGTTAGTTTTATTATTGTTTTGGAGTGTGAAGTATTTTTGTCTATCAGAGATTATTAGCTTTTTTACTTTATTTCGAAGGGTTTTGTACGCAATATGTTGATCTGGGGTCTTATTTCTCAGATAGAGTCCCCAGGCTTTGTCTCTAAGGCGCATAGTTGAAAGTGTGGTTTTGGTTAGCCAGGGGGCTGAATTTGTTTTTATTCTTTTTGTTCTTAGAGGGGCTTGGGAATCAAGTATTCCTAAGAATGTGGAGTTAAAGTGGGCAACTGCTTCTTCTAAGGGCAGTGTCTTTAGATTGTTCCAATTAATTGCTTTCAGGGAATCTATGAAGATTGATGGGATAAAGCTTTTGTCATTGCGGGCAGTGATATAGTTGTGGGTGCGGTTGGAGATGCAGGGGAGTCGGTGAGTGAAAGTAGGCAGATGATCACTAAGAGGGTTGGGAAGGGTACCGCTATCTGAAAAATAGTGGGGGTGTGACACTAGAATCCAGTCAAGGATGGTGCCACTAGAGGGGTCCTTTGATGGGTGGGTTATGGTGTTGATTAGTTGGGAAAAGTTATATAGATTGATGTTAAGAGGGTTGGTTGGAGACTGGATGGAGGCCCAGTTAATATTTACATCTCCTAAGATTATGGTTTCATTGCTAATATTGTCAGAGAGCCAAGAGAGGATATTTTCAAGTGTAGAAATATTGTCCCCTGGGGGGATGTAGAGGGATGCTAGGCATATGTATTTGTGCTTATTAACTTGTAGGAGAGAGAGGAGTATTTCAGCGTTATTAAATGTAGGGGTAGGTTTGTCATACAGGGTAACTAGCAAGGAAGAGGAATATAGGAGAGCAACTCCACCGCCTTTCTTTTGGGTCCTGTCTTTTCTAATGATTGAATAGCTGGGTGGAGTTATTTCAGAGTCTTTTATAGAGGGCTTTAACCATGTTTCTGAAATAGATAGTATGTCAGGTTTGTTATGCCTGAGCCATGCATGGAGGGTTGGGACTTTATTCACTATACTTTGTGAGTTTAGAGAAGTAATGAATATAGGCTTGTGTGAGGAGGAAGAGGAGGAGGGGTCGGGGTTGGGATGGATATCACCAGATAAAAGACTGGTAATGAGATGAAAGATTGGGTTCAAAATATAGCTGAGTAGAGTAAGAAGACGGTTTGGGTCTGCTGTGATGGTCAAGGGGTGTTTAGTTACTATGGGGATAGAGTTTTTCTGAGAGGAGAAAACTTTGAAAGAGAAGGTGAGGAGCTGTTTTATTGGGTAAAGATGGGGGGAGATGGGAGAGTGCAATTGTGAGAGAGGGGAGTTCAGATGGTTGGTTGTATGATAAAGTTGTGAATGGTAAGAAGTATGAGGTTGGGTGAGGTGATAAAGATATGTTAGTTTAAGAGAAAGTGATAGAAGAAAAAAGATGGATGAAGAGTTTAGAGGCATGTTGAAAAGGTTGCTTCGTATTAAGTGTTATAGTTGTCTTATATGTGTTGTAAGTTTATTGTGCAGGGGGATGAGAAAAATCTTGCCAAGGTTGAGTAGAATAAAGAGTAGTAAGTGGAGCTGGATGTAATTAAGGTAGGTAAGTGAGTGAGAGTTTTAGAAGTGAGATGTATCAATATGTATTAGCTGTGGGTGTGGTTACAAATTGGATAATAGGCTGTTGGGGGTGTGTCTATGGTGTTGCTGGTTGATTGGTGTAGGGAGGAAGTGGGTGTGGAAACGAGGGATATAGCTAGAGGTACTGGGGGCGGGTGGCATTTGGGGGCAGGGTAGGGGAACGGAGAGGGAAGAAACCAGGAGAGGATAGAGAGTCAAGAGGATCGAGAGTCAATCAGTGGAGCATAGGATACAGGAAAGTAAGTAGTAGCTGGGTAAGCAAGGTTTCTGTATTTAAGAGGTAGAGGGGGCAAAAGTATGGATGAAAAAGTGAGGAATGCAAGCAATAAAAGAGGAAAGCAAGAAATGAGTGAAGAAAAAGCAGTGTATAGTAGGGATGGGATGCCCTCTAGTGGCCAAATGCAGAGTTGCACTGGGTCAACTAGGAAGGTCTTGGGACTAGATAGGATGGAATGAAGAGGAGCAGGGAAAGAACTCAGTTAAAGATGGGAGAGAGAATGGAGAGGGAGAAATAAAAAGTGTTTAGGCTGCTGGCTGACCTCGCAGGGAGATAGCTTACAGTATTATCAAGCAGGAGTTACAATGGTAGAACAAGTGACAACAGATGTACATACATTCACAGTGTCCTCTGGGAGACACTTTTCCAAATTCCAAAATAGGGATTGATGCAGCAGAGCAGTATGTCTCTTAAGTAAAAATGTGGATGGAGTAGGTGACCTTAGTTGAATGTGTATGTCCACCCAGGCGAGGTCCCAAGGGAAACTATAGGGCAAAAACTGGAGATAGGAGGAAGAGATGAGAGGAGTTAGTAACAGTGTAATAGTGACAACACCTTATTACCTAAATAAGTAGTAGGCAGATAAGAGAAGAAGCCATAAGCATCATACAGTCAGTAAAACAAACAGAAATACAATATCCAGGTCCTATAGCCTTCTAATAAATGAGTAAAACAGATCAGAACTCAACAGGTCTGCCTAGCAAACGAGTGGGCAACTGGCTTTATCAATAAACAGTTAAACTATGTAAAACCATGTAAAAAAGAGAGCAAATCCGTCAGGAAAAATATAAAAAACCCAGGAGACTCAAAAACTATTCAAGATCACTGTAACAATGTGGAGCATAAATATGCTGTTTCAAAACAGATATTTCTGCAGTTTGTAAGATAATATTGTGACTATTCAACTAATTAAACCAAGCAATAGCTCTTTTTACAACTGTAGAATATAATTAAGCAGTTCCAGATACAAAATAAATCTGCAGTATGTAGGATAATATAGTATTCCTACAGCGCATACATCTGTAAACAGCCAAGCGTTTGAGAGGTAGCACAAACACGTGGAGTTGGCGTGTTACACCAGCGCTAGTCATTAACAAACATACTTTACACAGGTAAAAACAATTTCGGAAAGCAGCCTCAGCAATTCCATGTAGCTCACCCAGCCAATGTGTACCATATCCTAATCTTTTAAATGAGAGTCACCATGTGGAGATTCAAAAAACAAACATATGCGGAGGAATCTAAGTACAGTCAGATTAGGAGTGGAAGAGCAATGTCGCGCTACGTTCAGTAGCAGCTTCAAAGGGACAGGAACAACCAAATCAAACCCCTAAGCTTAGCGATATACAAAAAACAGGAAATTCTGAAGTTCAACCAAATACACATACAGTATCAATCTATTGAACAGTGGATCTGCATTCAGGACATATAAATTAAATAGTAGTACCATTCGGTACTTTTCTAAAGGCAGGAAGCAGAGCAATAGTTATGTTGTACATTGAACAAGTTAGGTTCACTTCCCTTTGGTCTCACTACAGCCCCCCGTGTGTTTACCAAATGCATGGCAGTGGTCGCGGCTCACTTGAGACGTCAAGGATTCCAGGTGTTTCCATATTTAGACTGGCTCCTTACCGCCACCACCAGACATCAGCTTCTTCTATACAGGGACTTCACCATCCAATCTTGCCAAGCTCTAGGCATTTCGATAAATTTCGAAAAATCTGCCTTGTCGCCTTGTCAATCTATTACCTTTATAGGCGCCACCTTAGACACACTCAATCTTTCAGCCAGACTCACAGAGCAGAGAGTCTCAGACATTCGAAAACAAGTTTCCCTTCTCTTACAATGCAACAAAGTCAAAGCCAGACTAGTTTTGAAGGTGTTAGGACTCATGGCAGCAGCTATTCCCCTTCTCCCCTTAGCTCGCTTTTACATGAGGATCCTCCAATGGATGCTGTTTACTCAATGGTCCTTTCAACAGCTCCCGATGTCCCATACCATATTGATAACTCAATCATGCAAGAATCAAATGTCTTGGTGGATCACATCACCTCAACTTCTCCGAGGAAGACCCTTCACTCCCCCCCCCCCCCCAGTCGCCACGTTGACAACAGACGCCTCCCTGATCAGGTGGGGGGGCATTATCAGGGCATGACAGTCCAAGGCACGTGGCAACCTTTCGAGTGCCACTTGCACATAAACGTCTTAGAGATGAGAGCAGTGCTTTTAGCGTTGCAAGCCCTTCACGACTCTCTTCCCACTGGACTATTGCAATTCAAATGGACAACATGTCCGTAGTGTGGTACATCAACAAACAAGACGGAACCAGATCATACCCTTTATGTCGAGAGGCACTCAGACTTTGGCAATGGGCGATCTCTTCTCAGCGTTTTCTGATAGCAACGCACATTCCCGGGAAATCCAACGTTATTGCAGACAAGTTGAGCAGAGCAATTCTCATGCCCCACGAGTGGTCTCTAAAGAAATCAGTTCTAGAAGAAGTATTCCTAAGATGGGGCCAGCCTTGCTGCGATCTTTTTGCTACTCCCCAAAACAGCAAGTGTCACAACTTCTTCACTCTCTTCCCATTACCAGGCCATCCCACCAGAGACGCTCTAGTCCACGATTGGCCCCAGGGACTTCTATATGCCTTTCCCCCCTTTCCACTGATATCTCAACTAATTCAGAAAGCCATCGCCTTGAGAGTGACAATGATCCTCATTGCCCCTTACTGGCCTCGACAAATATGGTTTCCATTTCTTCATCGTTACCTTTTGGAGCAGCCTTGGCATCTGGACCCAGTACCAGATCTGATAACCCACCAATCGGGTCAGCTGCACCAATCTCTGCCCTCTCTAAACCTCACAGCGTGGTTTCTCCGATTCCAACCTTAGCCAGGCTTCCCTCAGTATCTCACTCGGTCCGAGATATCTTGATAGCCTCTCATAAATCTTCTACCCGGAAGATTTATACTAGCAAATGGAAGCGCTTCTCTTTTTGGGCAACATCAAAAAACATAGATCCCTTTACTGCACCTATCCAGTCTATTCTAGACTTTCTAGCAGGACTCTTTCATTTAGGATCATCTGCATCTACCATTAGAGTTCAAATGGCTGCCATATCTAATTTTCATGTTGGTGTTTCAGAGTCTAGCATCATGGCTTACAAACTCTGTAAAGCCTTTTTAAGGGGCGTATTTCTTCTCAAACCTCCAATCAAAGATCCCCCGCCTCAATGGGATTTGAACTTGGTCCTGGCATCCTTAATCCTTCCCCCTTTGAACCGGCGGCTTCATGTTCTCTGAAGTTGCTTTCTTGGAAGACACTTTTTCTGGTAGCTATAACTTCAGCGAGAAGGGTATCTGAACTCCTTGCTCTGTGCAGTCGTCCTCCTTACTTAGTGTTTCACAAAGATAGGGTATCCCTCCATACTAATCCATCCTTTTTGCCTAAAATTTCCTCTCAAGTAAACCTAAACCAAATTATTGATCTTCCCATCTTTTTCCCTAACTATTCAAACAGGTCGGAACAAAAGCTACATTTTTTGGATGTTCATCGCCAACTTAGATATTACTTAGGACTAAGCAATTCAGGAAATCTAATCAATTGTTTCTGTCATATGCGGAAGGGAAATTGGGCCTTCCAGTTACTAAAGTGTCCCTCTCTAGATGGCTCACCTCTACAATTACCTTCATCTATGAGATCAGACATCAAAAACTACCCTCAAGACCTAGAGCTCATTCAACTAGGGCATTAGCTACATCCGTAGCTTTTCAGGATAGGCTGCCAATAGATTCCATTTGTGCAGCAGCCACCTGGGCTTCTCCTCATACATTCATTTCACATTACAAATTGGACATGGTTTTTAGAAGCCCTGCCAATTTTGGTTCCACTGTTCTCAAGAGTCTGTTCCGATAGGCCACCCGGGATAATGTGCCAGGCAATGGGAACCAGCAGGAAACTACGTGAACGCATTAGGGATCACACTTACAATATACGGGCTGGTTCCACCTTCAATGCTTTGGCTAAACACTACTTACTTAGAGGTACTTCACATACCTTTGTTTTTATGGTATTGCAATACATTGGGCAAGGTTTACGAGGGGTGACATTACTAATCACACCGAGGAGTGTGAGCTGAGATGGATGATCAGATTTAGAGCCGATGTCCCCCCGGGACTTAATGATAAAATTCCCATTAAACCTTTCCTTAAAAACAGGAGGTTGTCTGTTAGGAAGAGGGAATAATATATATCGATTTTATGTTTTATATATATATATATATATATATATATGTATCCTTGTTTTTATTTATGTATTAATCTAATTTTAGAATGTATTTGTGTATGTGCAATTACCAATTTTATGTGTATTTTGCTTTTTATGTGTATTTTGCTTTTTATGTGTATTTTGCTTTCTATGGAATTTCAATGGAATGGTTTTAGTTTAGGAAAGTGGATGTGATGTCATTGATTTATTGCCCTATCACTGTAGTTTAAATGTTATTTAAATGGTACATCTGCCTTATTTTTAATAGTCTGATGAAGCCTGAAGGTGAAAGCGCTAACTGTTAATAAAGATTTGGACTGTACACAGAAGTGCACACCTGTGATTCTCTGATTAACTATTTTTAAACTTGTTTGGAACTGCTTAACGTTTTGGAGTATAGATATTTTTTGTCCAGGAGTAACGAGCAGAGTTTTTTGGCGCCGTGGATAACTGCTGCGGAGCTGTGTTTTACGTTTGTTACATTTTACATTTTGGTTTCCGCAGTGGTTTTACCGTTTGGTGGTGCTATTTATTTATTTTACATTCTCTCAAATGTTTAATGTTTGTACTGTAGGATTCAGGGGGGGGGTTGAATAAGCTAGATGTTAAGTTGTCTATCTCACCTTCGTTTCTTGCTTGTTGGGATCGACTCGGCCATCTTCTATAGCTCGAGAGCTGTTTACTGGCTCAAGGCTACCCGTTATCCCATGATGTCTAGCGCTAGCTACCCAGATCTTGTTTGCTGCTTCAGCTGCGAGGTTCGTTGTTACTGGCCCATAGGTTCATAGGTTCATGCTAGGCTATCTGCCCTAGGGCATTTATAAGCCTAGCCAGAATGTGTTTGGCTTTCGCCACCCATTTTAAATTTATTTTGCTATGCCCTTTTTCGAGGTATAGTATACTATGCCTCTGTCTAACAGTGACACAGAAGTGATACCCGGGGTAAACCTACGATCTCCCATCCACTCATCAAGATTCCTCTTGAAGAGAGTCAATGAGGGACTGTGCCTAACCTGGACTGGGATTTTATTCCAGAGTGAAGGGAGCCTCTGGGTTATGAATCTGTCCCTCCAGCATGTCCTATTTATTTTACTGCTGAGGTTCAAGTCTCTCGAGCGCGTAGCTTGATGGGGTTTTGATTTTCTGAGGTGCAGCATGTCCATTAATTCCGAGTTGGACATGGCCTTATACGTCAGGCACAGATCGCCTCTGAACAGGCGGTATGCCACTGAGTAGAGCTGGAGTTTCTTTAACCGGGCAGCATATGGCATCTGTTTGAGCCTTTTGATCCTCTTGGTGAGGTACTTTTGGGGTCTTTCCAGTTGCTGCAGGTGTCTGGTAAGGTACATCCCAAAAGGGGCATTGTACTCAATTATGGGCCTGATGAGGGATGAGTAAATAGGCACGATGACCTCCCCTGATCTAGATGTGAATCCCTTCATGATTAGGTGGGCTATATAAAATGCTTTTCTAACCACTTTGGCCACGTGGTTGTCAAATGAGAGATTGCTATCAGCTTGGGTCCCCAGGGCCCTAATTACTTCTTCTGTACTTAATGGATTACCACCTATGTGGTAATTTGTGGGCACTTTGTTTTTGCCAAAGGGGATGACTATACACTTTTTGGCATTTAGCTTGAGGCCATGGCTCTGGCACAAGTTGTCTCTTTCTATGAGGCCATTTTGGAGGATGCTTGTGTCGGCTGGAGAGTCGATTATGGTGCCCAGTTTGCAGTCATCTGCAAATTTGGTCAGCCACAGTCCTTCCGTGTTGGCCTGTACCTCCAAGAAATATATACCGAACAAGAGAGGTCCCAGGACTGAGCCTTGTGGGACACCACTTGTAACTGGTTTGGAGTCTGACATGGCTCCAGCAATTCTTATCATGTGGGTTCTGTCCTTGAGCCAGTTTGCAATCCATCTAGTGACATAGGGGTTTATATTTAAGCTGGTGAACTTATCTATAATGCCCGAGTGGGGTATTGTATCGAAGGCTTTTACGAGGTCCAGGTAGGCTGTGTGGACCACCTTCCCCTTGTCAATGGCCTTGGTGACTGTTTCAAAGAAATCAACCAGGTTTAAGAGGCAGGATCTGCCCTTAACAAAGCCGAACTGGGTAGGATCCAGTGTCTGTAGGTCCCCAATATCTTTATTTATGAGGTCCATGATGATCCTTTCCATAGCTTTGCAGACCAAGCTAGTCAGGCTTATGGGGCGATAGTTTCCAGGATCCGTTGAGGCACCACCTTTATGGAGAGGGACCACTGTTGCTGTACGCCACTCTTTGGGCACATATCCTGTAGTAAGGCTGAGATTGAACAGTAGTTTTATGTTTGGGTTTAGCTCTTCTTGGAGTTCATGTAGGACGCAGCCCGGGACACCGTCTGGTCCCATTGATGCTGTGTTTTTTGCTTTGGAGAGGGCGGCTCTTACCTGAGCATCTGAGATGTTAGGAGGGCAGCACTCAGCTGTGATAGATATTTGCCCTTTTGGTGGGGAGGGGGTAGAGGTTTGCGCTGAACCTGTCTGCTAGGATGTTGGCAATGTCTGTGGGTTCGGTGTATTTTTTTGTCATTTTGGACTAATTCTGAGCATATCTGGGAATTACCACCCAGGTTCCTAACATAACTAAAGAAAGCCTTGTGATTATCCTTAGTGTCCTGTGCAATTTTTTCTCTCCAAGCTGGCCTTAGACACTTTTATGAGTGCCCGTAGTTTTTTGCTAATGCTGATCAGTGATGCCTTCCCTTTTTGGGATTTTGCTCTATCATTTAGTAGCTTCCTCCTTCTATTGTATAGTTTGTTTATGGCTGGGGTCCACCAGACAGGACGTCTGCCTTTGGAGGATTGGGTCTTGGTTTTATTTGGGATCGCATGATCCATGCATTCCTGAAGGTGTTCATAGAATGCGTTTATAAAGGATTCTGCGGTCTGGGCCGTATTTTCCACAGGCCCGGGGGCTTTGAAGGATTCCACCTCGGTTTTGAGGAGTGTGAAATTTGCTTTAGAGAAGTTTTTCACTGTGGTTTTCTGGGCAGGGGGTGGGGTCGGGATGTGAATATCCAGTGAGATTAGTTTATGGTCTGATCTTACCAGTGAGGGATACACTTCTGGTCTGGAGCATAGAGTCCCCATGTTGGTGATGATCAGGTCCAGTATGTTTTCCCCTCTTGTGGGAGTGGTAACAGGTTGTTCCATAGCATTTGAGTTTATAAATTCTAGGAACCTTTAGGCTAGGGTGTTGGAGCTAGAGTAATGCTCTCAGTCTATGTTTGGGTAGTTGAAGTCGCCCAATATAATGGTGTTTGGAGAGACCTTCATATTTTCTAGTGTTCTCAGGAAGGCCGAGTGGGGTTCCTGGGTTTGGGAGGGTGGTCTGTAGCAGGCTATAAACTGGAAGGCAGATTTACCCACTGTTAGTTGCACATGGATAGTCTCTGATGCTTCGTGCTTTGCCACCAACCTGGAGGTGTGGGTATCTTTGAATATCGATACTCCCCCTCCTTTTGTGGTTCGGTCCAAGTTTTGGGGCTGAAAAGCATGGTATGAGGTATAACCTGGTAGTGCTGGGGTGCTCTCGGGAGCCCTGAACCAGGTTACTGTTACTGCACAGATATTGATGTTCTCCATGCTAAGGAGAGGTTCGAGTGCGTGCATCTTGAGGTTTAGACTTCTGGCATTGAGTACCACTACTCTTAGTTTCTTATCCCTTGAGATACCTATGGAGGTGGGTTTGTCTTTTGAGCCTTGCCTAAAAAAGGCACTATGGGGGTAGCAAGAGCCTTTGCCAATATCCGAAAGCCCAGGGGTGACAGGTGCAAGCCGTCCCTAGCGAAGCATCGTGGCTTGTCGAGCATATCATCGCATATCATCCCAAGCTGACAGGCATTGGATCCCCTTTGAATGACACCAGTACTTAAGCCAGTTGTTGAAATTGATCATCTTGTCTTCATATTGTGGCATCATTCTTGGTGAGGGTAAGATGCTACTCAAGATCAGGGTCATACCGGCCTGGGCTACATGCTCAGAGAGCTCCTCTATGTCTCTTCATGTAGTCCAGGGAGGTACATCTCAGGTCATTCACACCAGCATGGACAATGACTGAGTCATATTTGTACTTGCCTTGGAGTGACCTGAGTGCTTTTGTTATGTGGCGGATCCTAGCGCCCGACAGGCTGCTCACCGTGACCCTCTCCTTGTTCAGCCTGGTGAGCGGGACGTCAGTCTGCCTGATGATAGAGTCACCTTTTACAAGTGTATCAGGTGTGTTGTTTAGTCTTAAGGGCTGTGACTGTTCAGCACACTGGCTTTGTGAGATATGTGTTGCACGTGTTTTGTTTTGGGGTAGCGGTTGCTTGGGTGTCTGCTTTGGAGGTCTCTGCTGCTTAGGCAGAACTTTATTTAGAGCCTCCGAGTATGTTTTTGTGTGATTATGTGTTTGGTTTGCTGTCATGGTAGGTCTATGTGAGACTGGAATTGTAGTGAGTGTGGTTTCCTTCTCCTCCTGACTGGTTATGCCAGTACTGAGTTGAGAGAGCTTAGCCTCCAGTTTGGCTATATGGTTGCATCTCTCACATGTGTTGGAATTTGTTGGGAGGAGGAGAGGGTTGTCTATGTACATGAGGCAGTTGTAACATTGTCTCAAGATTCCCAGATTCACCAGCTGGACCGGAGAGGAGATTGACAACTGACCTTTGGACATGCTAGAATAATATTGGGAATTCCTTTATAATTGAAAACAAGGGCCAGTGGGGAGTGAGGGTGTAGTGCTTTTAATTTTTAGTGCTGACTTATATAATTGCTTTAGTGAGCAAGTGCCAGGTAACTTAAGTGCAATGTGTTACAGGTAACTTAAATGCAAAAACGACAAACAGTAACTTTCTTTCACGTGAAACAAGGAAATAAGTACAGTAAGCAATGCAGATATCACTAGTGATCCACAGAAGCGCTGAGAAGCCACGTATTAGGTGGAATTAGTGTTCCAGGGAAATAACAAGCAAACAAACAAGCATATAAACAAAGTTAGATTCAGCAGGCCTGGATCTAGTCTATGCTACAGCAAACAAGGTGTACCAATTTCAGTAAGATACAGTTCAAGTATTCAGGCACTATAAACCTTTAACCAGAAATTCCCAGCTTTGAAGGGCAGAGTCCAGCCTCTTCTCCCACAAGAGTGCAGACCACGAACCTTCTTAATGTAAAATAACTGGCCTGAAGCCCAAGTGCTTAAACCAGAACTAATACACTTTAAGAATAACAGACACTGGGCTCTCAATCAGCAGTTCCCAACTTAGAAGGATGAAAGCTACCTGTCCTGCCACCACAGTGCATGCCACAAACCTTCCTAATGTAAAACAACTGGTCTGAAGCCCAAGTGCTTAATCCAAAAGACTTAAAATGATAGCTACACTTTGATCAAGTTACTACCAAGCAGTAATAAATACAATTGAATACTTTAGAGAATGCCTGGATTAGTGCTCAAGTTACACAAACAAAGCTAGATCCACCAGGCCCGAATCCAGTCTATGCCACAGCAAACAAGGCGCACCAACTTCATTAAGAAGCAGTTCAGGTATGCATGCACTTTAAGCCTTTAACCAGAAATTCCCAGCTCAGAAGGGCAGAGTCCAGCCTCTCCTCCCACAAGAGTGCAGACCACGAACCCTCTTAATGTAAAATAACTGGCCTGAAAGCCCAGCTCAGACTCGTATAATTTTATTGAACTACTTTTTCTGTCAGATTAGGGTTTTTTTCTGGTAGTTGATTGTTTAAAATAATAGTAGCTAACTAGTTGTAGTTTAGTGTATTTGTAGTTTTCCCTTAGAACTCGTTTAAGTTAGAGAGTTCTTCCCCTCCCCCTCCCTCTATCCCTTTTGTAGGTAGCGTTTTAGGTTAAGCTTTTTCTTCTTTCTGTTTGTTAGGTAGCTGTTTAAGTTAGAGGCTTCCTAGTTTAAAAAAAAAAAAAAAAAAAAAACTATCTTTAACTGTAGTATACTGTGTGTTTTTGTGGTTAGTGTCTGGCTTTAGTTTTTCTACTGTTCGGCCTTTGGCCAAAACAATTTAGTGTAGTATCTTTCTAGTTGTGGATATGTCTAAAATATCCAAGGTATCTGGATTCAAGATGTGTGATTCATGCTGTCAGAAAATGTCTCTGACAGATGGGCACACTTCTTGCGTCTATTGCTTAGGCGCAGTGCACCTGCAGGACTCTTGTTCTGTATGCCATGCATTTAGCCCAAGAGTTCTGCAGGAGTGCAAAAAATAAGCTTATTTTGAGGGGTTTTCTTAAACCCCAGGATTCACCAGCCAAGGCTCAGCCTGTGAAATCTCCTAAACCGACCAAATCTTCGGCTCCCAGCTCGGAGCCGTCATTGGCCCAAGCCTTGCCTACTACTTCGGTTCCGGCTGGAACCGAGGAGACTGCCTCCCCGTCGGCTCCACCAGTACCTTCGGAGCTGTCGCGGACCCACAAGAGGCAGAGGTCCCCTTCTCTAGAGTCTATGCATTCGGCTCCTCGGTCTCCCCTTTTGCAGAGTGACCGCAGTCATAGATCCTCCCACTCATCTCGGTCCTCTAGGCTCTCAGATCACGACGTGGAGAGAGTGGTCAGTAGGTTGTTGAAGTTGCAGGCACTGGCGAAAATGTTGTCCAGCCCTCCTCAACAGGTGTCGGCTCCGTCCGCTTCCATCGATGTTCCTCCTCCGACTCCATTGAGCTCTGAGTCAGAGTTTGTTGGGGTTTGAATCGTGTTACCGTCGGCACCGATAACTATTTCTCCTTTGGTTCCGTTGTCAGCTCCAATCCCATCGATGGTGCCGTCCGTCGAGGGATCTGGGTGCCGAGACTCCCTTGTCTGCTCCGAGGGGGCGAGTGGCATCGGACCCTTGTCCGACCTTGTTCTCCCTCTCAGAGCATCGGCGCAGGTGAGCTCGGCTCCTACATCGGCCTCGGAGCCGTCTCCCTTGGTGCGGAGGAGGATTCCGGTTTCCTCGGAACCGGAGCCTTCTCTGCATCATGGCAGGGACGCCTTTGATGTCATGAGGAGTGTACTGGCCTCTTGAGTCAGCTCCACTTTTGACCCCACTGGCTCCGTCCCCTGTAGTGCCTGCATCAACCTCTGCCCCTCCTCCAGACCCCAAGCGTGGGGAACCGGCGCTCCAGAGCACCCCATTGGGTGTTTCCTCTTCTTCCAAGGCCTCCCCTGATCATTCAGAGGAGCCTCCTTGGAAGAAGTGCAAGAGGAAGCACATTGACTCCCTCGAGTCTGTCACTTCAGATACGGATTTGGATGAATCGGAAGGGTCCCCGAGATCCCACTCTGAAGATGTATCCTTTTTGGACATCCTAGAAATGCTTAAGCAGAGGGGGAACTGGAATGTCCTAGCCCCTACCGAGGACGAATCTGTTTTCCTGGATATGTTCAGTTCCCGACCTTCCAACTCCTGGGTGTCTCCGCCTTTTGATCCACTAATATCAGTGGTGGCTCGAAGGGCTTGGTCAGCCCCGGATACAGTGGAACCAACCCCGAGGAGACCTGGCAAGTTTATCACTGCACCCCCTGATAAACAGTTCCTTACTAAGGGTGTTCCCATAGATGCCATGGTGGTAGCAGCAGACACTAAAAAGGAATTGGCGGAAACTTCTGCCTCTGTCCATCCTCCTAACAAGGAATCTAGGACCATGGATAGATACGGGAAGCAAATGTTTGCTTCAGCGACCTTTTCCATGAGGTCACTGAATTACTTAAGCCATTTTACCAGGCTTCAGAGGGATCTCCTGAAAGAGCTTGGAGATTCCGTCCAGGATCCATCAGCTGAAGGGGTTCAAGCTGAAGTGGCTTCTCAGCTGGCGACCCTTAATTCGATAGTCAACTCCTCCATGAGGCTCATTTCCTATGCAGCCGATGGTGCGAGTAGAGCTGCAGGTACAGGCGTGGCCCTCAGGAGACATGCATGGATGCAGCTGTGTAATTTTGCGGAACCCTTTAGAGTGTCGTTCACCAACACTACCTTTGACGGTTCCTTTCTTTTTGGACACTCTGACTAGGTGTGAACAGGAAGGCAAGACTCTCTGCCATGGGAGTCCGTTTTTCCACTCCTTCCAGACCATATCCCAAGGGTCAGAAGAGTGGTAAAATGTGGTTTCGGAAATCCCAGGGACCCTCGCCTGACACACACAGTGACTTTTCCTCCAGGGGCAGAGGAGGAAACAACAACAACAGACGCCACCCTCGGGGCAGAGGGGGTCCGCAGAACCAGGGCAACAGAGAATCCTTCTCTGACAAGCCCTTCCAGCATCCCTGAAGGGGTTGCCTGGCTGCCCGCCTCTGGAGGCAGTCAGGGGAAGACTATCACTGTACCCAGAAGCCTGGCAAAACCTAACACGAGACAAATGGGTACACTCATATCCGGGGGATACATAATTCCCTTCTTTCAACCCCCCCTTACTGTCAAGCAAATCCCTTCCAGATGTTCCACCCAATCTGTGGGCCCAAGCAGTCATAGAAGTTTCAAGACTTCTAGAAAAAAAGAGTCATCCAGGAAGCCCCGGCAGACCAACACGGATCCGGAACTTACTCTAGGTTCTTTTTGGTACCAAAAAAGACAGGGGACTGGAGACCAATATTGGATCTCACAGACTAAACAAGTCTGTCCAAAGAACAAGGTTTCGGATGGTCACGCTACAGTCCATTCTACCCTTTTTGGGTCAGGACAATTGGATGTGCTCAATAGATCTTCAGGATGCGTACTATCACATCAAAATGGACAGGCGCTCCAGGAGGTTCCTTTGCTTCCAGCTGGGAGCCAGTCATTACCAGTTCAGAGCTCTACCCTTTGGTCTCACCACAGCCCCCAGGTTGGCTCACCTGAGGCGTCGAGGATTCCAGGTGTTTCCATATCTAGATGACTGGCTCCTTACTGCTACTACCAGGCATCAACTCCCCCAAGCCAGGGACTATACAATTACAATTTGTGCCCAGCTAGGCATTACCATAAATTTCAAAAAATCTGCCTTATTGCCCTGTCAATCTATTACCTATATAGGAGCAGATTTAGATACAAGAAGTATGTCCACAAGGCTACCACCAGACAGAGTGGCCACAATTCGGCAGCAAATTCATATCCTGATGCAATGCAAAAGGGTACAAGTCAGGTTGGTCCTTCAAACTCTGGGTTCTATGGCAGCGGCAATTCTTCTGATACCTCTGGCCTGTTTTCACATGAGAATTCTTCAGTGGCCTCTGTTCACACAGTGGTCCTTTCAACAGCTACCCATGTCTCACATGATCATGATTACAGAAACATGCAAAAGGTACCTTTCCTGGTGGATGGTCTCCCCACAAGTGTCTCAGGGCAGACCATTCATACAGCCTCCTTCGGTTGCCACAGTGACCACAGATGCCTCACTAATAGGTTGGGGGGGGCATTATCAGGGCAGAACAGTCCAAGGCACTTGGCAGCCTCACGAGTACCATCTGCACATAATGTCTTGGAGATGAAAGCTGTGCTCCTGGCATTGCAAGTCCTTCAGGACTCTCTCCCTTCCGGGACCATTGCAGTTCAAACGGAAAACATGTCAGTGGAGTGGTACATCAACAAGCAGGGTGGAACCAGGTCCTACCCCCTATGTCAAGAAGCACTCAGACTCTGGCAATGGGCGATTTCCTCCCAACGATTTCTGATTGCGATGCACATCCCTGGGAAGTCCAACATCATAGCGGACAGGCTCAGCAGAGTTATTCTCATGCCTCACGAGTGGTCTCTGAATAAGGTATTTGCGGATCTGATCTTCCACAAATGGGGACAGCCTTGCTGCGATCTGTTTGCCACCCCCTTCAACAGCAAATGCAGCAACTACTTCTCCCTTTTACCGCTTCCCGGTCACCCTCCCAGAGACGCTGTAGTCCACAATTGGCCTCAGGGACATCTTTATGCCTTCCTGCCGTTCCCTCTTATACCCAAACTCATACAGAAAGCTATTCCGTTGGGTTGCAAAATGATCCTCATTGCCCCCTACTGGCCTCGACAGATATGGTTTCCGTTCCTGCACCATTACCTCCTTGAGCAGCCCTGGACTCTGGATCCTATTCCAGACCTGCTGAGTCATCAATCAGGAGAGCTGCATCAATCTCTCCAAACACTCCAGCTCACAGCTTGGTTGATCCAATTCCAACCCTAGCCAGGCTTCCCAGCATTTCCCCGGACGTGCGTGAGATTATTGTCTCCTCTCACAAATCCGCTACTAGGAAGACTTATGCTAGCAAATGGAAACGTTTCTCTTGTTGGGCAGAGGCTAGGAACATATATCCCTTTTCAGCCCCAGTTCACGAAATCTTGGAGTTCCTAACAGAGCTTTTTCATTCTGGGTCCGCTTCTGCCACAATCAGGGTTCAACTAGCAGCCATCTCTAACTTTCATGTTGTGTTTGCTAATCTAAACATTATGTCTCATAAGCTGTGTAAAGCCTTCCTCAGTGGGACTACTCTCCTTAGGCCCCCCAGTGAGAGATCCCCCTCCTCCTTGGGACCTTCATTTAGTACTAACCTCCTTGATTATTCCACCTTTTGAACCGGCAGCATCCTGCTCCATTAAGTTTCTATCTTGGAAATCTCTCTTCCTGGTAGCTATTACCTCAGCCAGACGTGTCTCGGAACTTCAGGCACTAAGTGTTCATCCTCCGTACTTAGTTTTTCATAAGGATGGGGTTGCTCTGAGAACTAATCCCTCCTTCCTTCTGAAAGTCTGCTCAGAAAATAATCTAAACCAATCTATAGACCTTCCAGTGTTTTTCCATAACCACAGGAGATTGATATTCCCAATTATGGGAAATATTTTTATAAGAAGAAATTTTGTTGTAGTAGCAAATCCATAGTTTATCTTGCTCTTTTCCAGTCATGTCCATGTTTCTATATTGGCAAGACTGTCAGTGCCCTGAGAAGCAGGGTTTACCAGCACTGCTATGACATTAGGAAGCAGGATATTAAAAATGCCTTGGCAGTACACATTAAGAATAACGAGGGCCGTAATTTTAAGTTCACAGTTTTAGAGCAGGTATCAATGGGGGACGGGGGTCCAGTCAATGATTTCTTAGAGCTTTATGAATTAAGGTGGCAGATGAGGACCAATGCTACCGAATATCCAGGCCTTAATAGTAACGTCTCTATCAGCCCTAACTTAGATTACGGGCAGAAGGATATATATGAAAAAATATGCACTTCATAATATTTATTTATTTATATATGTACATATTTATATTTTAATAATGAAATATTTTTTCTGTGAGTTTACACATATGGTTTTTATAGATTTTATAGATTTCTTATGTATTTCATATGTATTCTTAAGCTATGTGTTTATTGTCTGTGTGTTTAGAGACTATATGTTAATTAACACCTTTGTAAGCAAGATTGCTATACAAGTTGGGTCAGTCACTGTTCATTTGTATTTGTTATATTCTGATGATGTTTTTTATTCCAAAAAATGAAAGCTCTCAATAAATACTGGTTCATGGATCCTGGCTTGCTTTTTCCAACATTGGTTTATTTAGTTTGCTGTTTCTTTACATGCTCTGTATGTATATTATGCCAAGAGAATACACAAATATTAGATTTTACAGTAGTGGAACCGAGCCAAATAACAGTAGAGGATTTAAGATGGAAAACATGTTTATATAGACTATTAGCTTTTTATACATATGTAACAAAAAAGAAAGAGAAACAGTGTTTAAAAGTATGCTTAATTATATCTGTGTTAACTTGGATATAAAACTGACAGGTGACTTTAATTGTAATTTGAGAAATAAAATGAATAGTGAAATTATGAAAAGTGGAAAATTAAAAATATGGGAAAATAAACACTGGACTTAGAAATGAAATTAAGACAGCAGTTGATTATTTATTTATTTTTTTTTATATCAGAAGGCCTAAAAGTTACTCAAAAAGGAATTAAATGTACTGGGTTGTCTGAACGTGGCAGTTTGGATAAAAATTCATGAAAATGAGGAATATACTAAAATAGGTAAAGCTATAAAAAGAATTGAATGAAAAAGAATTAGAATCAGGACAAAAATATAGAATTATGGCAACAACATATTGGTATGAGCATTTTTTGGACAATTTGGTTGATTCGGTTTAAAAAGAAATGCAAAAAAATATTTTAGTATGTATAGAAAATAAAAGAAAAAAAATGGAATACAAAATATTATGTCAAAAATATTTAAAGATTTAATAGAGAAGAAATTTTTGTTTTATGAAAATGTAAAATAATTATATAGAGGAAATCAGGATGAAGCCAGTAATTTATTATTTAAGCAAAAATACTGTTTGCAAGGAAAAAAAAGAAGTAGCGCCATACTTATGTAAGATAATGAGATAATTAAACATAAAGAAGGGAAACAAGTTAAAACAAGAACAACTATATGAACTAATTAAAGAATATGTATTAGATACATGCAGTAAAAAAGAAGTTAAATAGAATAAATTTACAATGGGGACTTTTTTAGAAAGAAAAATAAATACCAGTTGAATGAGATCTTGAGAAATATTAATGTTAATTCAACTACAGGTTTGGATGGCATTGAATATAGTATGCATAAAGAAATGCATGATTGGCAAAATGGTGTTTATAGAAGTAATGATGAATGGGTGGCTAGAAAAGGGAATTAAGTATAAATAAATTTGCAGAAGTGTGATAACATTTATATTAAAGAAAATAGATAAGGATGAAGTAAAAAAAAATGGAGACCAGTTGCACTAATACAGACTACAATTTGCATGAGAATAGTAACTAAAAGATTACAATGTAAAATAGTAAGATTACTTGATCAGAACTTGTTTGGGAGAAAAGGAAAAGGGAGTTGAAACCTGTTGTGGATAATAAGGGAGGTAATTGATATTAATAAAAAAGTAGAAACTAAAATCATGATAAGAGATGTTAGTAAGGCATATGATTTTCAGTGTGAAGCATTATGAGGTATTTTACAAGCATATAACATAAATGAAAAAATATTGCAAGTAATTAAATCAATATTTGAAAATAATTATGTTGACTGAACGTAAACGGTTGGATTAGGGATAATTTGAAAATAGAATATGGTATAAAACAAGGATATAAGCAGTGTTATCTTTGCTATAATCATGAACGCAGTAGTAATTGAAATTAATAAACTGTCAGGTAAGAGGTGATATAGAATGATGGGAATACAGTTGCCAGTTATGTATACTTGTGCTGATGATGTTGTAGTAATAGCAAAAAATAAAGCCTTGATGGTAAAAATTAAGGTGAAAATTGAGTACACAGTTGAAGGAAATTAATAAATAAAGTGAAAAGTAAAGGATTTGGGTATGAAGGTATTATAGGAGGTGTGGAATACAATGAGAAGAGAATAGATATTTTAGGAGTAGTGTTTGCAAGTACAGAATACAGACATGAACAATGGGAAAAAATTATTAAAGAAATCAAAGGCATGATTACATTCCGGAAGACGTAGGTTTTCTTACAAGAAGAAAGCACATTTAATAAACACCATAATAATCGGTATAATAGCTCGCATAGCAAATGTTTACATGATGTCAGTGAAATATGAAAATTAAATTATGCAGATATTTTTTCATTTATTTGGTGGTCAAGATTGAACCCAGTTAAGATGGGAATTTTGTATATGTAGGATGAGCAAGGGGGATTGGGGCTGATTAATCCGATTGTGCTTGCAGCCTCTTTAAGTATGCATAAAGTACTAAACGTAATAATGAAAAATAATAAAGTCCTTGTTAGAAACAATAATGTATTGTAAATATGGAGACATTTGTGAATAAATAGAAATATAAAACAAAGTAAAAGTGTTTTTAATGAAGAAATGAAAGAATTTTACATATTGCTGACTTTTAAAAAAGAATGTGATTGAAAAGAATAGAAAAGAATGGTATGTTAACATTATGAGTTCATTTTATTTGGTGGATCCATGGAAGGAGTTAGAAACAGATAAGAAGAACGCAATAATGAGATATGGAAATTATAAAAAAATTAAAGAATGCAATGATTTTTTCTGGAAGTTGTCCATAGGGAAATTGCAATTGGAGTAAATATGCCAAATAAGAGAAAACAGGATTGAATATGTAATTAATTTAAAGAATTGGAAACAACAACATATATATTTTTTAAATGTGAGAGAATTTAAAAACTGTGAAAATATGTATGTAAATATGATTTGATTAAAACCTAAAGTTTGTAATGCTAAACATGGACATGATAGAGTATGGGTTTTATGGAAATAAATCCCAGAATGAAGCAAAGAAAATGGACAGAATCGTATTGTAAGTAACATGGGTCTTATGGAATGAAAGACTTATGAAGTACAATGGAAAATGGACTTTGACAAAATGCTGGAAAAATATAGTTTTGGTTGTGGGTTAAAGAGTGGGGGGGTACTTAAAATGTGAAAACTAATGTACTGATTGATGTTAAAACATGTAAATATTGTAAATATGTAAAATAAATATATGAATTGTACATATGTATGTATGCAAATAAAACCCCCTATCTATCATTGTTGTGAGTGGGACCCATTTTGGCGGAGCATTTCTTTCCATTCCAGCTGCATAAGCAGCCTGGAGAAACAGGGAGGCAGATAGAAAGAAGAGATGATGCAGTAGTGAAAGAAATGAAGGAGAAAGGAAATAGCAGGACTGAGGAATGTGTACAGGATTCTGAGGAAATGCTCCTAATTAACCTTTTTGTTGGAGATGAGTCCACAAATGATGGATGTATAATTACAACCCTCCAGCTGGGAGGGTTATGGGATGATTTACTTAAAGAAATGGTGGTGCAGAGTGAGCCAAAAAATAAAGGAGATGTTTCCTGGGAGGACATTATGGAGAAAATAAAAAAAGGATGCAGAAGTAGTCATAAAGAATAGTAGTGGGATGGAAAAGAAAACGTATGCAGAGAAGGTAAAAATAAGACAAAAGTGGAGTGGTGAAATAAAGGGCAAAAGAAAATTAACAAAGGAAGTATATGGTAAGGATTCAAAGTAAAGAAGACAAAGAAATGAACAGGTATGAAGTGGTGGAGAAATTAATAGCACATTTGGGTATAAAAGTACATGAGATAAGAGCATTTATTCTTATTAACAGAGACATTTTGTGACATTATATTTAAGACTGTTTTTTTCAATGGAAAATTTTCTTGGAAAGTATGAAAAAAAGTGTACCCAATGGAATCTTTAAGATAAAAGCATTTAATGGGGAAACAAAAAAGAAGATTCATGTACAATTTCAAACAGAGGTAGAAAGAGAGACTTTGAAAGGGCATTTGAAAGCTTTATATAAAGAAGTACTGCACATTGCAAAAATGTATGACAAAAGAATTTTATAGACTGGTGGCTAGGATTATAATATTGTGTTAAAAATAGAAAGAAAAAAAATTATACATATACCAAACATGATAAATATAGAGGGGAACAAGAATGCTGTAACAGTATACATACTGGGGACAAACGAAAACGTGCTGTTTTTTTTTTTTTTTTTTTTTTTGTGGAAAAGGATATTTGATAAGTAACTGTGACAAAAGAAAATGTTATGTTTAACAAAGCAGCTGTCGGAGAATAAAGTCTCTCTCTGAAAAAAGACCAAAGTCCACAGCAAAAAAGTATAACATCACAGAGAGAAATACACCACAGTCACTTGAGGAAAGAAAAATTGTTGTTTAGCTCAGCGCTTTCGTGTCCTGCCTGGACACTTCATCAGACTTACATAAAGCTGAGTAATACTGTTGGTTTTTATATCAGCATCACAAGTCAACTAGCCAACTACTAATCACACTGTAACTTTCAAAAATTTAAAAACACAGTGCAGTCATTCATCCTAGAAGCTGTATGTATATATAGCAATATAATAAAACAGTAAAAAGCACATAATTAATGTAGAAAACATCTATAGAAAAAAAATATATAAAAATTTCATTTAAATAAAAACATCTAAATTTGTATATAGGAAATACAAAAATCATTCATAGCATCTAATGTATCTATGTACATATAAAAGCATTCATTGTTGTACTGTGTCATTCATATATTGACCACAAGATGTCACTGTTCATTCAGCTTATCTAATACATGTAAAAGCCACCTTCTCAGTGAAAAATGTTCACAGAACACATCAGCATAATCAGTGATACAGGACATAACCTATAAAAAAATTTACATATATACCTAGCCACTAAAACATCTAAAATCGAGGAACGAAATGAAAAAGGAAAAAAAAATGAAATACACAAATTTAGATGTTTTTAGTGTGTATGTTTTCTACATTGATTATGTGCTTTTTTAATTTTTATTTTTATTTATTTATTTATTTGCAGTTGTTTAACCAGGATAGTCCATTGGGCCTAATGAACCCATTTTCAATGGAGTCCTGGGGAGAAAAGCTCCTAAATACATATTACACAAAGATTAATATACACACAGATTGCATGTAGGTTAGAGAGGAAAACAAACTATGCTTAATATACTCTTAAAAGCTCCTAAATACATGTTACACAAAGATTAATATACACACACAGATTGCATGAAGATTACAGAGGTAAACAAACTAAGCTTAATATACACACACACAGACTGCAGGTTCATTACAGAGGTAAACAGACTGATGAAAAGTATTTCAATCAAAGGAAATGATATCAAAATTTGTTTTTTTTTTTTTTTTATTTTCCAGTTGGAATGAGGATAGGTAATTAGATGGAGTAGGGTCAGGAGTTACTAGGTACTAGAGACAGGCAAGAATTTGTTATCTGGAATTTGAGAAAGGAAGGGAGAGGGTGAATGAAGTAGAGTGTTGGTTATGAGGGATGGGAGCAGGAGCATTCCCATGTGGAAGTTAGATGAGAGTGGAGTGATTTTTAAAAAGGATTGGAGGCTAGTAGTGGTACGAATGGAGGGGGGAAGGGAGTTCCATAAGCGAGTTAAAGAGTGTGACAGGAGGTATTGTCCTGGGGGGTGGAGTGGTCGGTAAACTTCTATAAGGTTTTGATTATTAGATCTGAGAATTCTTTGTGTGTGGTGCATTTTAAAGGTAGTGGCGAGGGAGGGACAGAGGGAAGGCTGGAAGATGAGTTTATGTTCATAGGTGAGCTGAATGTAGGATAGGTAGTTTGTTAGTTCTAGCCAGTTTAGTTTGTGGAGAGATTCACAGGGATGTGTTGATGATTTGTTGCTAGTGGCGAATCTGGCAATTTTATTGTAGCAAGAAGACAGTTTGGTTTTGAGAGATGATTGTAGATTTGTTAGAAGGGGGGGCTCCATAGAGAAGGGGGAGGGTAAGAGAAATGTAGTAGAGAGAGTAAATTTGGTAGTTGAGGTGAGAAACCGATTTTGTCGGTAGAGCATACCAATTTTTTGGTGGGGTTTTTTTATGTTTAGTAGTAGATGGGAGTTGAATTTAAGCCTGTTGTCGATTTGAACTCCTAGTAGTTTGGCTTCGGATACCAGTTCAAGAGGTGTTGAATTTTGGCTGGTGATGGAGAATAAATTTTGATCAAAGTTCTTGGTTTTGGAGGAGGTAAAAATCATAAGTTTAGTTTTACTAGCATTGAGTGCAAGATGGTTGTCTTTCATCCATTGCTCTGTGGTAGAGAAGGCATCTTGAGTTAGTTTTAAAAGAGTTGGGATGGATGGGGCAGCACAGATGATTGTGGAATCATCTGCATATTGGATAACGCTAGTAAGAGTGATGGAGTAGTAAAAGTCATTAATGAAAATATTGAAGCGAAGGGGTCCTAGTATGGAACCTTGAGGGACACCTGTGGGGGTGTTGAGGAAGGAGGAGGTGGCCTTATTCCATTTGACTGCTTGTTGCCTATTGGAGAGATAGCTGGTAAACCATTCGAGGGAAGAGGGTGAAAGGTTTAGGTTATCTAGTTTAGTAAGAAGAAGGTTATGAGAGATAGTGTTGAATGCCTTAGAGAGATCGAGAAGGATGGTAGATACAGTGAAGCCAAGATCTCTAGCTTTATTCACAGTTTCAAGGAAGGAAAGGAGAGCAGTCATAGTGCTATGATGGGGTCTAAATCCATGTTGGGTAGGGGTTAATAGGTTGTTGTCCAAGAGATGGGGGAGGAGTTGAAGGTGAATGCATTTCTCTAGGATCTTAGAAATGGGAGAGAGAATGGCGATGGGACGGAGGTTGGAAACATTAGTATTGTTACCACCTTTGTGCAGGGGAATGATATAAGCTTTTTTTCAGATTTGAGGAACAAGACCTTCTTGGATAGAGCGGTTGATTAGGATACTGATAGGGAGGGCAATAACATCAGCAGCTATGCTGAGGAAGTATGAGGGAATGTTATCAGGGGCATTGGTGCAAGGTTTCAGTTTCTGTAGGAGTTTTCTTATAATAGAAGTAGGAATAGGTTTAATGAAAAATGGTGGGGGTTGAGAGGGTGAGGAATGGGAGAAGGAAATAGGAGGGGGAGGTGGGAGAGGAGAAGTGTGGTGGTAAGAGGTGGATTGTTATTTGAAGAAGAAGTGGAGGTAGGAGGTGGATTATTATTTGAAGGAGGTGGGAGAGGAGAAGTGGTGGTAAGAGATGGATTATTTGAAGAAGAAGTGGAGGTAGGAGGTGGATTATTATTTGAAAAAGAAGAGGTAAATTTGGAGATGGAGTCAATGAAGAAAAAATTGAATTGGGTAGCTAGATCAGAGTCTTGTATGTTTGGGGAGGGGTTAGGGTTTTCTGTATTACCGGGTTTTAGGAGGGTAGTTATACCTCTCCAGAACTTCTGTGGGTTGGTTTTGTGGTTGCTTTGAAGTTGGATGAAGTAGTTTTGATGGTCTGATGTGATAAGCTTTTTAACTGAGTTACGAAGTGTTTTGTATTCATTGAGGTTAGATATAGATTTGTTTCTTTGGAACTGTGTCCAGACTTTATCTCTACGTCGCATGGTGGCTAGTGTACTTTTGGTTAACCAGGGGATGGTTTTCCTTTTTATTCTTTTAGTAATTAAGGGAGCATGATTGTTAAGGAGATGTAAGAAGGGTAGTATTAAAGTGAGTTATAGCATCTTCAACTGGTAGAAATTTTAGGGGGTACCAATTAAGTGATTTGAGGGTATCAGAGAAAGTTTCTGGGTTAAAGTTTCTAAGGGATCGAGTAGTGAAGTAAGTATGAGTAGCTAGCAAGGGAGAAAGAAGACGTCTAGTGAAGATGGGAAGGTGGTCACTGAGGGAGTCAGGGAGGGTTCCACTGTCAGGATAGTTGTGGGGGTGGGAAACTAGAATCCAGTCTAAAATGCTGCCACTTGTGCAATCTTTAGATGGCCTGGTTATGGAGTTAATGAATTGAGAGTAGTTGTATAGGCTGATATAGAGGTGGTGAGCAGGGGACTGAATGGAGGACCAATTGATATTGGTATCTCCCATGATTATAGTTTCATTACAGATATTAGTTGATAGCCATGAGAGGATTTCTTCAAGTATTGGGACATTGTCTCCTGGGGGAATGTAAAGAGAGGCAATGTATATAGATTTTTGTTTGTTTAGCTGAAGATGAGCTAGTATTAATTCTGCGTTAGCGAATTTTGGAATGGCTTTATTATAGGGTGTTATGCGTATGGAGGAAGAGTAGATTAGAGCCACTCCACCACCTTTTCTATGGGTTCTGTCTGTTCTGATGATAGAGTAATTAGGTGGTACTATCTCTTCATTTTTTATGTGGGGTTTTAGCCAGGTTTCAGAAATGGCAAGGATGTCAGGTTTGTTATGGAGTAGCCAGGCATGAAGATTTGGAATTTTGTTTGCTAAGCTTTGTGCATTAAGAGATGTAAGCAGGATGGATTTGGTTATTGAGGAGGAGGGGGTTGGTCCTGGGTTTGGGTGAATATCAATAGATAAAAGTATGGAAGTTAGAAGTTGAGTTATGTAGTAGAGGTATTTGGATTGTTTTGATTGAGAGATGTAAGTTGGAAGATTAGTGGGAGATAAGGACATATTAGTTGGTGAGTATTTAAGAGTGGGGAATAGTTTGAAATGAAAACATAGGTTGTTGTTGAAGGGATATAGTTCCGGGGAGATAGAGATGAAGAAGTTGGATTGTGATGTATGCAGAAGGTAGGTTGTCTGTGAGAATGGTGAGTAGGTGATGGGATAAGGTTGGGTAAGATAGTAGATGTAGGTAAAGTTTAAGAGGAGTAGTAGCTGAATTGGGAAGGATAAGTATCTTTTAAGCATGTTAGGGTTTAGATGAACAATGTAGTGGTGTTGTGTAAGGAGATGGGAGGGATGAGAAGTAAGGCTAATGTGTAAGTGGGTGGGGATAGGAGGAGGAAGGGGTGGAGTTTAGTGGGTGGAGAGGAAGTGGGAGTGGTTAGATGGGTTTAAATGTAGATGTGGGGGGTGGGTGGGAATTGGGGGTAGGGTAGGGGAGCGGAGTAAGCCCTTAGGGCGAACGGAGCGGGCAAGAGCAAGTAGCAGAGGATTCAGCAGAGACAATCAGCGAGCACCATTCACCTGGAGAAGGACAGAGGGACAGGTAATTAGCTGCTAGAAGAGCAGGTGAGGTGCAGGAGAGAGGATAGTGGAGAGGGGGAACTATGAAGAAAGAGTCTAAGTTAGTAATGACTAGGAGCTAAGGAGGAGTAGAAAGGGGAAAGAAGGCAACTGAGAATGTCTGCGAGATGATAGAGGAGGAAAGGCAGTGGATGAAGACTAAGAAAACTATGGGGAGGGAGAAGGGCACAAGGGTGAGTTACACTGCCACCTAGTGTGCAGAGTAGGAATTACAGTAGGTAACCAGGAAAGCTGGGTAGGTGGCTAAGTAGCTAGGGAAAAGACAGGAGAAGCTTTTAGTCAGGGAGAGGAGTCTGGCTGCTGGTTTACCTGACTCAGTGGCTTTAATTAGCTTACAAGTTTAATTACAAGACAAGAAATTGGATTAGCTTGCAGTATGGGTCAATAGAGAAACATACTTTGTAAATTCTGTACAAACAGGTGAGTGCACTGGGCAGCAAAAAAAGGATGGTTCAATATGGCAAGGCTTGACGTGGATCAGGAGGTCCTTAGATGCCAGGCAGGTCCCTTATTGCAATGTAGTCATTAGATTGCTGGGAGGGTGAAAGGTAAGAAGAAAGGGATTAGAATATGATAAAGCAACAAGAAGAGCTTTTAGTGAACAGATAGAAAAGAGGTAGAACAATAGTTCAGCAAGTATTAATAAAAATTAAACTATACGTTCTTATGCAGCTACATTAAGAAATAGGCTAGCTTTACACATGCAGACCACAAGTAATCTAAAACACACTATGCAGGAATTAGCAAGGAAGATAACATAAATCAGTCAGAGGCATCAAAAAGGCAATTTCCAGCAAGAGGAAGACAATACATGTTGAAAAATAGTCAGGCAAGATCACAAGTAAGGCACAGGCAACAGCTGCTTGGTAAGATGGTAGTTACTCCCACGGCTGTTTGGCTTAATCAACTGAAAAACTATGCTGGTTGGTTAAGGAAGAAGTCCGTTTCCAGATATTACATTGGGCTAAGATACTAGCAAGATGTTTGGTCTGCTAATAATGGTACCAAATTAAATGCAGGTACGAGTCTATCGCCAACAAATACATGAAGTAGCAAAGCACACGACTGTAAAACTAAAAACACCCTGCCCTAGCTCTTGGTTAAATTAACGAGAGCAGTAGAGCACTCAAATAAAAGGATATCGAAAGAGCAGGAATGCTCTGTCAACGACTGCGCAAATAGTCCACGTGGGAGGAACCACAAGCCAAGGAGCAACTAGCGCTGTTACAGTGCAAGGTTAAGCAGACACCAAAATATAGTGAATTTACCTAATTAAACAGCCTAGTATAATGCAGTGAAACACTTCGCACTAGCTGTTTTTACAAATGGGGTAGTCAGGACGCTAAAGCAACATACAATCATGCAGTTTGTAATATCACAATATGTATCATAACTAATCACTTAAATCACACTACAGCACTGGCTGCTAGCGATTCAACAGTTGAGATAGTCAGGGAGCAATATGGCATACAATCACTTAAATTCTCCCCTTAAGGTAGGAGTAAGGACAGAAAAAAAGATGTGACGCTAGTCACAACAGACTATGGGCATCAGTAAGACTGCAACAGTGGTATATTTGCAAGTTTGTAAGGAATCATTAACTGTACTACACAGGTAGCGCTAAAAATGCAAGTTACTCTTGAAAGGTGCCTTTATCTGTGCTGTACAGGTATCGTTGAAAAGTACAATACAACATAAGTGACGCCAACAGATACAAGCAGGACAAATAGATATGATAACTCAGAAACAGTTTAGTGTAGATACAAAAAATAAGCAATGTTATAGAAAACAAGAATATGACTCACAGTTTTAAGTGTTCTTCCAGGTTCAGCAGCCAGGTAGAGATGAAGATAGTAAAAGAGGGCGCTGAGAAGGTCTACCCCCCTATATGTCCTAGGGGCAGGAAATGAGGTAGGAGTGGGAGGGGGTAGCAAAAACAGGGGGGCAGGTCAATAAGGGAGGAACTAAGTAGTAGAGTGCAAATTAACGAGGATGGTGGGTAGAGTACAAGGATAGTGGGAATTACAGGTGTGATTAAGGAAAGTGTATATAGGAAAGAGAGAAATGGAAAGAAGGTGGACGAGAATATATTTAGCAGAGCAGACGTGATATAGGAATATTAAGGACTAGATTAAGCTATGGTAGTAAGAGGTAAAAGAGCAAGTAGCAGAGGATTCAGCAATCAGCGAGCACCATTCACCTGGAGAAGGACAGAGGGACAGGTAATTAGCTGCTAGAAGAGCAGGTGAGGTGCAGGAGAGAGAGAGAGGCAGGTAAGGTGCAGGAGAGAGGATAGTGGAGAGGGGGAACTATGAAGAAAGAGTGTAAGTTAGTAATGACTAGGAGCTAAGGAGGAGTAGAAAGGGGAAAGAAGGCAACTGAGAATGTCTGCGAGATGATAGAGGAGGAAAGGCAGTGGACGAAGACTAAGAAAACTATGGGGAGGGAGAAGGGCACAAGGGTGAGTTACACTGCCACCTAGTGTGCAGAGTAGGAATTACAGTAGGTAACCAGGAAAGCTGGATAGGTGGGGAAGAGTAAGCTAAGTAGCTAGGGAAAAGACAGGAGAAGCTTTTAGTCAGGGAGAGGAGTCTGGCTGCTGGTTTACCTGATTCAGTGGCTTTAATTAGCTTAAAAGTTTAATTACAAGACAAGAAATTGGATTAGCTTGCAGTATGGGTCAATAGAGAAACATACTTTGTAAATTCTGTACAAACAGGTAAGTGCACTGGGCAGCAAAAAAGGATGGTCCAATATGGCAAGGCTTGACGTGGATCAGGGGGTCCTTAGACGCCAGGCAGGTCCCTTATTGCAATGTAGTCATTAGATTGTTTGTAAATTCTGTACAAACAGGTGAGTGCACTGGGCAGCAAAAAAAGGATGGTCCAATATGGCAAGGCTTGACATGGATCAGGGGGTCCTTAGACGCCAGGCAGGTCCCTTATTGCAATGTAGTCATTAGATTGTTTGTAAATTCTGTACAAACAGGTGAGTGCAGACACCAACGAGCAACTGTTAAAACCATGATTAAAACAAATCCTTCAAGGCAATCAGGATACCAAAAAGAACACAGTTTTATTGTGAAGCACTTTTCGTCATTCACAGTTGAATGACTTCTTCAGACAAAGAATACATGAATGGCTCATAATTTATATGCATCAGTCAAAATTAATTAACTAATTAAGTAACCAATTAAAGACCCGATTTAAAGTAAAAGGTCCATTATATACCAGAGTAACTCCCTACAAAAGTAATACAACCACATAAGCAAAATCAAAAAAACTTGAAAATACTAATATTTTATAATAAATAATACAAAACCTTAAAAAATACTAAATTGAATTATTGTACTAGTATTAAAACACTTGTAAAAAAAGCATGTTGTTAAAAACTATTGTATTTGAGTGTGAGTTGTTGTACATATTCTATTTTATTTATTTAATTAATTTAATTTTATTTAGTTCTGTGCTATACATGTAATGCTATAAAGTCATAACATTTATGAATTTAAGAAACATATACTGAATAGAATATAAAAGTATATATACAGCAAAAACACTAAGAAATTACCATCTGAGTTGACTAATAGTTTGAACACCTGTCTGACAGTAACAAATAGTCAGAAATAGAGGCTATTAGATGTTCAGTTCTATCTAGCCAAACTTTTAAGTTTTAAAAGGCATGCTATATTGCAATGCTCATTTAAACCTGGTTCTATGAAAGCATTGGTTCTAAACTGCCATGAAAGTTCACTTTCTTCCAACAATAAGTTAAATGGGCCTCTTCGGCTTTCTAATTCTATCTGATCTAGTCCAATAAATTTGAACTGATGATTAGGAAAGAGTGTAATATGCCTAGCTAAAGCATTATCAGGTTTTAGTTTTTTTTAGATTTTAAATATTAACGGTAGTCCGCCACTTCTTAATGACTCGCAAGATGTACATGATGATGTTAGTTTGACTGCACTTATCGCTGCCCTTTCTCAACGGGTAGATAACCTAGCAGCTAAACTTGATGCTCAAACTGTTTATTCTCTTACGACTGGTTCAGTTGTGAGTAACTCCGCTGGCACTGATATCACGCCAGGACAACGTTTCCCTGTTTCCGTTAACATTAGCGGAAACGTGAACCCTGCCATACTGTCGGCGAGTAATACACGGAGTGGTTCCAACACTCATTCCAGCAGCAACCATCACGGAGACGATGTTTTTTCATCCCCTAATGGCGAAGGCGTCAGAGAGCTTATTGGAGCTCCTACTTTCGAAAATTGGATATCGGATACAAGCAAATTGCAAATAAAACATCCTGGCAGCATAGGACCTCCGGCTTACAATGCCAACTACTCTCAGGTCAGTTCACCTTTAACTGAAAAGTTAAAATTGCTTGACAACAAAATGGTTAAAATAAAAAAACTGCAACTTGAGATAAATTATTTCAATGAATGCTTAAAAGAAAAACTAGTACCTAAAGGTCTACGTTTTCACGTGTACCCTACAGGTCTAATTGCTAACTCTTTATTCCATCAAGAGCTTTTAACGTTTTTTGACATGCAAGGAATGGCTTTGTTACAATTAATGATTAAACACTACAACTTACAAATTAATGATCTCTCAAAAGAAGTTATAGACCTTAATGGGGAAGTGTTAAAACATACTGACTTCTCCCGGTATAAATTTGACTACGACAGGTCTTTTCTTACCATTGACCAACTACTGGAGAGACTAAGAGTGAATAAAAGTAAAAAAATATCTAGGGATAAGCTGGCATATAGTAATGGTACTGCTTACCCTTTGCCACCTATATCACAATCTAGTCAATCTACTACAGTACCTGTTAATAGACTCAATGCTGAAAATGAAAACGAAGATTCCATACCTATGCATGACAGAGCTCAACTTAACCAAAATCAAGGTCAACAAAACCACAATAAGAACACTTGGGCAAACAGACTAAGGGGAAATAGAGAAAGAACAGATGGTAACCTCTACCCCAGTACTCCTTCTTATAGTACTGATTACATGCAACAGGGAGCCATCCCTAAAAATACTTCTACATATGGTGAAAGCAATTATATGCAGCAACATCATCAAAAAAACAACAAGCGCTTCTTCAACAGGTCGAAGAGGTAACTAACGATCCACTGATGCCGAAAATTATTACCAACAAAGATGGTGACTTTTTCCTATACAATTACTCTTGTATAGATGTTGATCCCTCTTTTGTCGAATTACTTTCAAAAGGAAATACATTTATTCCTAGCAGACATATGGACTTGGTCCAGAACATCAAGGACTTAAAACTGTTTACAAGGAAATTAAATCTAAAGCTACTTTTGGGGAATTCAGAACATACATATTCGGCTTATTATATACCCAGTGACTATAATCCACCGCTTCACCCTACTCTTCAACTGTTTGAAACTCTTATGGAATTAGATCTTAGACATCTTGCTAGTATAGATAACAACTTGTTTTCTAATAAGAATAGCTTTAGTAATGTTACCTCTGAAGAATACGTTTCTCTTAACCTTTTTAAAAATCTAAATGTGAGAGCTATCAAACCAAATAAAGGTGGGGGACTTACTCTATTTGACAATCATGACTACATCGATAGAGTCTTGTCTTTATTAGACAAAGACACTTACCATAAGGTTAGCCAAAATGAAGTTAACATAGCCTATAACCGTATTAAATCATACTTTAGTGACCTATTTATAGAAGGGTACTTAGATATTGACATGTACAACTATATCAAGATTGAGTGGCCAAAAATACCTATCATGTTTGCAACACCTAAAGTCCATAAAAATTTATCTAATCCACCATTCAGACCACTCATCGATGGACGTAACTCCATAACATATGCAAGTGCTAAACTTGTAGACAACATATTAAAAAAGTATTTGACATCAGAAACACAAATATGCAAGGACTCATGGGCATTTCTCAAGAGAATAGACTAACTTCAATATAGAGAAGAGTGTAATTTTCTTACTATTGATGTAATCGATTTATACACTTCGATCCCACATGATGAGGGATTAGAATGGGTCAACATATTTTTGGTTAAAAAAGGAGCATCTAGTAATGAAGTATATCTAGTTACATCTTTGCTTGATATAATCCTGACTAACAATTTCTTCCTATTTAACAAAGAACTATATTTACAAAAATGTGGAGTTGCCATGGGATCCCCAGTAGGGGCTAGCTTTGCCAATATGGTTATGGCCTACTGGGAGGAACATTTCTTATTCAATATAGAAGAATATAAATCTAACATCATATTCTATACACGTTTCTTGGATGATATTTTCATCCTGTTCAATGGCAACAAGGACTCAGCGAGTAAAATGATGAATTACTTGAATGAAACTACTGTTTTTCTAAAATTTACTTTTGATTTCCAAGAGACTGTCACTAACTATTTAGATATATGTTTAGTTAGCAAACAATTTCTTGCAAAAATCTACAGAAAAAGTACTTTCTGTAATTCTTACTTACATTTCACCAGCTTACACCCATACTCTCAGAAAAAAGCCATTGTTAAGGGTCAAGTCATCAGAGCAGCACGTATGGTTACTCGTGACAGCGACTTTTTTAGCGAATGTAAATTTTTGGAAGACATGTTCAGGTTTAGAGGTTATCCTGAGAAGTTTCTAACCGACATATTTGATGAAATTTATAGAAAAAGAAATTATGGACTTATTTTACCCATCTTGAAAGATAGAACCCGTGCCCTTACAACTGATACTGTGGAGTTAGATATGGTTGAACCTCATATTTTAGATTCTAGCTGTAATAATAGGTCACTAAATGAACACGAGCTAGTCCATAGTACTAATGATATATCCACTTACAGTAATTCTGCTTCTAACAACGACTTTTGTAGTAGCTATATTATGACTTTTAGTTTAGAAAGTTACACAATAAGGGAAATTTTGTATAAGAACTGGCATATTTTAAGTCTAGATAAAAAATGTGCCTATATGGCTACAGACCTAAAATTACTTATAGAAAAGGGAAAAATTTAAAGACACTATTGGAGAACAAAATATCCAATGATAAAGGCAAAGAAAAGGGAACTTTTAAGTGTGGTAACTGCAATATGTGTAAACATATTAAAAGTGGGAATAGGCACATTATAAATAAAAAATTATACAAACTTAATCATAGACTGAATTGTAACACAAAATATGTGGTATATGCCGCTCTTTGTAACGACTGTCCATGCTTTTATATAGGAAAGACTAAAATACACTTTCGAGAAAGAATTTATGAACATGCTAATGCTATTGCTAAACTAAAACCTGATAATGCTTTAGCTAGGCATATTACACTCTTTCCTAATCATCAGTTCAAATTTATTGGACTAGATCAGATAGAATTAGAAAGCCGAAGAGGCCCATTTAACTTATTGTTGGAAGAAAGTGAACTTTCATGGCAGTTTAGAACCAATGCTTTCATAGAACCAGGTTTAAATGAGCATTGCAATATAGCATGCCTTTTAAAACTTAAAAGTTTGGCTATTGCAATATAGCATGCCTTTTAAAACTTAAAAGTTTGGCTAGATAGAACTGAACATCTAATAGCCTCTATTTCTATTTGTTACTGTCAGACAGGTGTTCAAACTATTAGTCAACTCAGATGTTAATTTCTTAGTGTTTTTGCTGTATATATACTTTTATATTCTATTCAGTATATGTTTCTTAAATTCATAAATGTTATGACTTTATAGCATTACATGTATAGCACAGAACTAAATAAAATTAAATTAAATAAATAAAATAGAATATGTACAACAACTCACACTCAAATACAATAGTTTTTAACAACATGCTTTTTTACAAGTGTTTTAATACTAGTACAATAATTCAATTTAGTATTTTTTAAGGTTTTGTATTATTTATTATAAAATATTAGTATTTTCAAGTTTTTTTGATTTTGCTTATGTGGTTGTATTACTTTTGTAGGGAGTTACTCTGGTATATAATGGACCTTTTATTTTAAATCGGGTCTTTAATTGGTTACTTAATTAGTTAATTAATTTTGACTGATGCATATAAATTATGAGCCATTCATGTATTCTTTGTCTGAAGAAGTCATTCAACTGTGAATGACTAAAAGCGCTTCACAATAAAAGTGTGTTCTTTTTGGTATCCTGATTGCCTTGAAGGATTTGTTTTAAACAGGTGAGTGCACTGGGCAGCAAAAAAAGGATGGACCAATATGGCAAGGCTTGACGTGGATCAGGGGGTCCTTAGACGCCAGGCAGGTCCCTTATTGCAATGTAGTCATTAGATTGTTTGTAAATTCTGTACAAACAGGTGAGTGCACTGGGCAGCAAAAAAAGGATGGTCCAATATGGCAAGGCTTGACGTGGATCAGGGGGTCCTTAGACACCAGGCAGGTCCCTTATTGCAATGTAGTCATTAGAGTGTTTGTAAATTCTGTACAAACAGGTGAGTGCACTGGGCAGCAAAAAAAGGATGGTCCAATATGGCAAGGCTTGACGTGGATCAGGGGGTCCTTAGACAATGTATATTGTTGTATATACATATAGCTTCTAGGATGAATGACTGCACTGTGTTTTTAAATTTTTGAAAGTTAGAGTGTGATTACTGGTTGGCTAGTTGACTTGTGATGCTGATACATAAAGCTAAGTAATACTGTTGGTTTTTATAAGTCTGAAGTGTCTGTGTAGGACACGAAAGTGCTAACTGAATTAAACAACAATTTTTCTTTCCTCAAGTGGCCATGGTGTATTTTTCCTCTGTGTTATACTAAAATGTTATGTTTGTGGGAAAATGGGAAATGGTGAAAAATGTGAACTGAAATGTTATAAATTTAACAAAATTGGGCATGTATTGATGAATTGCTAAAATGAAAATAGCTAAGAAGGAAAAGAAAGTAAACAGAGAAGGCATTGAGAAGTAGTAGAAACAGAAGAAAAATTATATGAGAAAAAATAGGGGACATAGAAGAAGGTTCTGTAACTTGTGGGTCTGTGTTAAACGTTTGAACATACAAAATGTCGAACATTACATGGTCGAGACCAAATGTTCGACATTTGGAACACTTTAACAGTGTAGGCAGGGGGCAAGCTCCCCTGCACCCCCCCCCACACCCCCTACTTAAATATAACAACTCTGAGACCGCACTTCAATGCAGAAAAGGGAAATTCTCCCTATCTGCACCATGTGGTGCTGTTGAAAGTCTATCTTCGAGCACTCAAAATTTCAAACGTTTGGTCTCAACCATGTAACGTTCGAAATTTTGAGCGTTCGAAAATTTGACAGGTACCCTAACCTGTGATTTAATAGAGTAGTACACTTATCACTCTACATACTGCTTGGCGGTGAAAATGTTAACAAATGAAATTATATTGGGCATATGTTGTCATATTTTGATATGTTCCACGTTTGAATTTGCTAACACCTGAAAACTCCATTGTGCATTGCATTTACCTGCCTCTACAGGTAGTAGCTGATATTTAAATGCTTCTGATGATTGCAGCCAGAGTGCGATGTTGTTTAACTTCATGCAGTAAATCCCTGGAAGTAGCGAGTTTTCAGCATTAACTGCTTACCTGTTAATATTCCCGTAAAACTGTTTTTTTTTTGCTCTTTCTCTCCTTTTTCATGTTATCCTAAAGTATTCTTCAGTGTCTATCATCCACCCCCCCACCCTCCAGGAGCTTCAATTACTGGCAAACGATTTTTGTAGAACTGAATTAACAGTGCAAGCATCATCTACAACACTTTTAAAAGGGCTTTTCAGCATTGGATATTGCCATCCACACCCTCCCCAAGGAGCCTCAATTACTGGCAAATGATTTTTGTAGAACTGAAGTATAAGTGCAAGCAGTATCTACTACACTGTAAAAGGTCAGTATCCTGGTTATCTTTGTATTATCTGGGCTGGCAGTAAGCACAGTCTAATCACGTACGGACCTCGCCCCCCCCTCCCACTTACCCCTTCTAAATTTGGTCTCATAGCTGCAATTGGCTTCAAAAGTAGTTTTTCCTTTAGGACTATTCCATTTAACCTGCCCATTCTGTATCCAAACCCAATACTCCTTCCCTACTCCACTACTCAATTTGGCCTTCACTCTAATCAAATTTCAGTATCTGACCTTTGAAATGCATGCCATTGTTGATGGTGTTTAATAACTGTTGGACTGTTTTTGGTGAAAGTAAATGCAGCTTACCATGTTGACGTGGTGCAAACCGCTCCTCCCTAATGCTCGGGATCACTCTGCTCCCCTACCCTGCCCCCAATTTCCACCCGCCCCCACTATATCTACATTTATTCTATCCTCCCTGTCATCTCACATTCCCATCACTCCTCAAAGCACATTCAGTGACCAATGACATTACACAAACCAAGCACTCCCACAATATTACACATACATTCCTTCCTTAGGACCATTCCATTAACGTCACTATACTGGCATCACCCATCACCAATCAGGCTATCAGTCACCGCCCACGTCCACTACTAGATACCAAAACCTCACACTCAATATAACAGCTCCAGCAGGCTATTCCACCACCTAGCCACCTACTTTCAAAATAACTGCAATAATTTTCCACTTCCCCCACACTTCACTACCTAACTTTTACAACTGTGCATTGTCACCTAACTATAATGCTTACTTCCCTTCATTCACTGTACTACCTTTCACCTTACGAACTTTCCGCCATCTGTTTTCCATACCAGTCATCTCCCGTACTTCCTTTCACACCACCATGTACTTCCAAAGACTTTCACATTGCTCCTGCACTATGTAACCACTCATTGATAGATTTTTCATCCTTTACTAACAAAGGCACAGAATCCAAAAAATACCCCATTCTGGGATTTCCACCAAATTTCTGTCCACTAATTAACAGCCATTGCAAGGTTATCATCTCAACTCATGCTCTGTAGGGACATTCATCCCATCCCTGGCCCTGCCTTGTCCCCCCACTATTCCACAAACATACATACATATACTTTCCCCTGCAAATCAAAAGAATCAGACCTACTAATCCTCAGCATGAACACCCACATTATCTTAAACAAATTAGATGAATTGCATGCTACCCTTCCACATATGCCCCTGACCTAACTATACTGACTGAAACATGGCACAAACCCCATATGAAAGACAACAAAGACATCTTCTTGGCTATAATATCCACAGAGCAGACGGGATCACCAAAAGAGGATGTAGTGTTGCACTACTCTACAAAATAGTGCCTCCCTATTACATATTGATCCACCAGAGTTTAATAATGCTGAGACCCTGTTTGCTAAACTGGTCATCAACCAGCATAAACAGCTTAATTTACTGGAAGTTTATATTCCCCCAGGGGTAATATACAAACCCTAGAAGGTATTCTACACTGGGCTTTCCCTACATTTCATCAGGAAACCATCATCCTCGGGGACATTAACATCGACTGTAGCACAATAACCCTTCCAACTATATAAATCTCCAGATAATTCAAACCCCTACACATATAAACAAAAACACCAGTAAGTAATCCGTTTTAGATTGGACCCTAATAAATAACCCAGACAAAACATAACAATATGGTACTCTACCCAACTGCATTAGTGACCACCTTCCCACCTTCCTAATCAGACAACAGATAAAACTCACCAAAACTCCCACCCGACTCAAAATTCATAACTCCAGAAACTTCAGAGAGGAAAACCTCAAAGAACCCCTACAGCATTGTAACTGGACACCTCTTAATAACCTTCATTTAACCAATGCTGTAGAATACTTCAACACAGCATTTCTAAGTATTTTAAATGATCTAGCTCCTCTGAGAACAATTAGATTACGTTCCAACCCAGCCGCTTGGCTCTCAAAAGATACTCATGTCACTATCAAAGACAGAAACAAAGCTTGGAACACATGGCACCAGCTCAAATTCACTGCCAATAGACAAAAAATCCTTGAACTGCACAATAAAACTAAAAAGATAAGGCACAACAAAAAAATCCACTTCATTGAATTACAAAAGAAATATAGTTCTAACCCACAAAAATTCTGGATCACCCTTAACAAAATCCTTAAACCTGGTAGGGCTAGCATCAAAATACCTCGAAGTAGCAGCTCAATCCATAGCCTACCCTGCATCAATACTTATAAATAGAAGTATCACTGAACATACTGTTCCCAATTCATGGAAAATCTCCTACATCACACCCTTGCATAAGACAGGCTCCTCTACAGAGCTAAATAACTACCGACCAATAGCCATTCTACCTCCCTTATCAAAAATCCTTGAAAAATGCATTCATAAACAGATGTTCTTCTTGTTTCACTGTTAGAATCATCACATTTAGGTTAACCTTGCCAGGGTAGCCTTTGGCCAGCCCGAATACCAGAGGGTTAGTATTTCTATGTTGGTTGCTGTTGCTTCAGGACTGATGTCAGGTCATCAGTAGTATAAAGTAAGGCAGCCGATGCCATTACATCAGTCTTTCTTGCCCCGGAGCCTGAAGCAGAAGCAGTTCGCACAAGTGCTGGTCGGCCACTACCTGAGTTTCGTCTTCCGAATTGAAGCTGAAGTCTTCTAATACTAAGTACCCCATTGGGGATCCTCTTTTCTTGCACTAACCGATGTCAGAAAAAGTTAACAATTGTCTCGTCTGTGAAAAGCAAATACCACACCGAGATTTTTATTCCTACTGTGTCACTTCTTAAGCCCAGACCACGACGTCCCCCGCTGTTGCTTCTGTGCTTTGTTCAGTACCAGAACTATACGTCGTTGGGCCCTTATTGTAGCTAGATGTTTTCGCTTACAGTCCTCGAATTCCGATATGGCTTTGATAAGCCATCTGACAGCAAATCTTCCAAAAAAACGTAAAGATAAGACAGAGGCAGACCCCACAGGTCCAAACCTACCGACAACTCTTCCGTTAAGCTAGTCAACAGTTCTCTGGACCTCAGTGAGGTGCTTTCACAGTCCCTGATGCCCACTTCTGTGGATTCGCAGGCCCCTACCCTTTCAGAGTCCATTATGCCATAAAACTCTTCTTCGACTAAGGATCCTGTGGTTCTCTCTCCCTTGGATGGGTCTGGAGCTGCTGAGCAGGCACTGGCTTCCGAGAAAGTCCTTCGCACTACCGATTCTTGATGCAAACCGATGACTTCCTTCTCGTCTACCGATTTTTAGAAAGCTACCGAGTTTCTTAGGCCCAGGGTACAAACCACACCCAAGAAACCGACGACCCAATCTCATGCACCTGCTTCCTTGCCTCAGTCTCATATACTTAAAATGGCAGAACACCTTATCATGCTGATCAGGGGAAGCCAAGCTATCCCTTCCAAAAGAAAAAGAGATCTGTCTCCTGTAGTTTTGTCTGAACAGGAGTCTGATGACTCTGATGCATCTGAATATGAAGAAATGCAACCCCCCCCCTCTGCTTATGAGGATTCTGATGCAGAAGATTCCATTCCTTCATCCTCTCCCCCAGATGACTTTTCCTTTGGGGAAACCCTTCATACCTTAAGGGAGCATTTCCAGTGGGAAAGTCAGGACTACCCTCGGTCTAAAAAGAGACTCTGGGAATTCTTAGATCTTCCACAGCACAGACCCCTAGCCATTCCCCCAGTCCTGGATGTTGTGGAGGATGTTTTCCTGGAATCCAGTTGGACTCCTGACACCCTCCCACCTGCACCCAGAAAACCAGGCAGGTATTAGAGTCCCTGACTCACTCCAATTTCTTTTTAAAAATCCTACTGCTGACCCTGAGGTCATTTCTCAAGGGCCTAAAGGAATTAAAGCAACCTCTGCTAAGAATTCTACCCCCTCAGATAGGGATTCCCGAGCACTAGACAGATGGGGTAAAAAAAGTATACACCTTTGCTACTCTTGCTGTGCACTAAATTGCCAGTTCCATATGCTAAAATTTCAGCAACATACTCTGGAACTCCTCAAACAAAAATATCTTCATTTCCTGCTTGTGCAGAATCTAAAGAGTTATAAGAGTTAATGCATTCTGCAAGTCAAGTAACTAAACACACCTTGCACAGTGGTTTTGACGCCCTAGAAGCTTCTTGCAGGGCAGCAGTCACCGGTTCCTTAGAAGGCATGCATGGCCTAAGGAACAGCCCTTGCCAGACCATGTTAAATCTAAATTGTTGGATGCCCCCTTGCACAAAGACAACTTATTTGGCACTAAGGCAGAAGAGGTCTTAAAAAAGATGGAAGAAAAAGCAAATCTCTGCAGACAGTTAAGGATTTCTTACAGGTCCAGCCACCCAGGTTCAGCAGGCATTTTCCCTCCAAGCACTGGTCCTTTCCTGCTCCCACCAGGTCAGTTCAGCCCAGACCCCCGGGGAAGCAGACCCACCAGACAGCAGCCACAGGGAATGGAGAGATCTAAACAGTGGACTTCCTCCACTTCATAAACAAGCCACCACCTTATGGTAAGAACTCACAATGACTCTCCTCCCCCACCCCCTCTGCTCACCTTCACTTACCCCTAGGAGGAAAACTCTCCTTTCATGCAAGCACCTGGGCCACCATTACCAACGACCGCTGGGTTCTCAACATAGTGTCCCAGGGATACAGATTTTCTTTCCACACCCTTCCAACTCCAAAAAGGTTCCCAGATCTACCTCCAAACCAGTGGGCAGAGGCGCAAAAGCAAGTCCTTTCCCTGCTCTCTTTGAGGGCAATAGAGCACGTTCCTGCAGAACAGAAAGGCCAAGGTTTCTACTCCAGACTTTTTCTGGCACCCAGAAAAGAGGACACCTGGTGCCCCATTCTCAATCTATCCATTCTAAGCACCTTGCTGGTGATACAAAAATTCAAAATGTTCACCCTCCAACAGCTGCTACCCATGCTCTCCAAGGATGCTTGGCTAGCCACCCTAGACCTAAAAGAGGCCTACCTCCACATTCCTATCAGGAAATCATGCAGGAAATAGCTCTGTTTCAGGGCAGGATCTCTGCACTTTCAGTTCGCTGCACTTCCCTTTGGCTTATCTACTGCTCCCAGAGTTTTCACAAAATGTCTGGCTCCAACCATTGCCTTTTGCAGACAAAGGAATATCCAGATTTACCCATACTTAGATGACTGCCTTATTCATGCAGACAGCCAGGAAAAGCTGCTCAAGCACCTGGCCTTTGTAAAGTCCCTACTAACCTTCCTAGGGTACACAATCAATGAAAAGAAATCCAAACGGGTATCAACCCAAAGGATTATATTCCTGGGAGCAACCCTGGACACAGCATCCCAGATGGCATTCCTTACACCAGAAAAGCAAACTTTCCTGACAGCATACTAATTTCAACTAGCCACCAGACCCCAGCTGTCTGCAAGGAAAATCCTCCAAGCTCTGGGGTTCATGGCATCTTGCATTCTACTCATTACATATGACAAGACTGCATATGAGGAAACTTCAGTGGTAACTAAAAAGCCTTTGGTGTCAACACTCTCAAGACCTGGAGACTCTTGTACCCTGCCTCAGAAAAGATTTTCTTTGGTGGGCAACAGCTGGCTCCCACAACAAGGGATTACCTATATCACAACGCCCCACCGCCCAGACCCTCACCACAGATGCATCAGACTATGCCTGGGGTGCACACCTGTATGGCAGGTGCATACAGGGCCAATGGTGCCCACAGCAAATCCATCTGCACATCAATCAAAAAGTGATGATAGCTGTCCAATACGCATTGACAGCTTTCAAGCCCCTTATCTCCCCAGGGACTCTTCAGATTAAAACGGACAAGACCACTGTGATGTGGTATATCAGCAAACAGGGAGGGACTCACTCCTACCCTCTATGCAGACTGGGCATGACCCTTTGGCATACAGCCTCTGCCATGCAACTCCACCTGTTAGCACAATTCCTACCAGGTTCTCTAAAATCTCTGGCAGACCACTGAAGCAGAAATCTTCTGGACCCACATGAGTGGCAGCTCGACAAAATAACCTTCACCCTAATAACTCGGAAATGGGGCACCAGACGAAAGAAGGTCGACCTATTTGCCTCCCACACCAACCATCAGCTCAGCAAGTTCTGCACCAGGGAGCATCACTGCATGCCTTGGAAAGTGGATGCCATGTCCTTCCCTTGGGTCAATCTATCAGTCTGTGTCTTTCCTCCACTACCTCTCATCCCCAGGGTACTGCTCAAAATAAAGGAGGAAAAAACAAAGACAATTCTTATTTCTCCAAAATGGCCTCGCCAGCACTGGGTACCCCTGGCTGCACAGCCTGTCCCCACTGCCACCATGGCATCTCACTCAGATTCCAGCCTTCCTGACCCAGAGGGAAGGAGAATTCATGCATCCCCCAATTGCAGACCCTCAATTTGGCAGCTTGGGGGTTATTCCCTAACCCCTGATCAATCTGCCAACCTCAGTAAACAGGTTCTAGATGCTATATGTGAGGCCAGATGCCCTCGAACTAGAAAGTCTTATATTGACAAATGGAAAAGGTTCTGCGCCTGGAGTCAGGCTAAGGGCACCAATACGGCACAGCCCTCCCTCCCTCTCATCCTGGATTACTTAGCTGACCTGCTACACAGTGGTCTCTCCTTTTCCTCTATTAATATTCAGGCCTCTGCTATCCCTGCTCATTTCCCCACCGAGCAGCCCCTTTTCTCACACCCTCTGATGAAACAGTTTTTAAGAGGGTCTAACAACTTGAGGCCACCAAGAAGAGCACCAACCCCAGCTTGGAACATAACTTTGTGTTGGAAAAGCTCATCCTGCCCCCCTTCGAACCAGCCTCTTCAGCAGAGCTAAAATTTCTCTCCCAGAAGACAGCTTTCCTTCTCGCCATAGCTTCAGCCAGAAGGGTCTCCAAGCTGCAAGCACTGATGGCTGTGGAACCCTTCATCATATTCCATGCTGACAGGGTATCCCTCAGGACTAACCCATCCTTCATGCCCAAGGTGGTATCCAATGTGGCTCTCAACCAATCCATTCATTTGCCCACCTTTTTTCCTAACCCACAAAACAAGGGGGAAAGGATCCTGCACTTTCTAGATGTGCACACAGCTCAGATTCTATCTAGACAGGACTAAATCATTCAGGAAGTCTGATCAGTTGCTGGTTAGCTTTGGTGCAGGGGCAGCGGGCAATCTCCAAACAAACCATCTCCAAATGGATAGCACACTGCATCCAATTCTGCTACAAGCAATGTGGAAAGCCCCCCCCCCCCCAAGGGGGTCAGGACTCACTCCACCAGAGCAGCCTCCACCTCTGCAGCTTTCCTCAGAGGAGTCCCCACCAGGGACATCCTGGAGGCTGCCATCAGGACATCTGTTCACACCTTTACCAAAGATTACCACCTTCCTATCTTCTCCAAATCCAAGGCAGGGTTTGCCTCTGCAGTCTTGCAGGGCATCCTAGCCAGCTCCTAGTTTCCTTGACTGCCTCCACCCATTTCCTCAGATTTGGGAATCAACCCAAATGTGATGACTACAGCAGTGAAACACAAAGAACATAGTACAGTTGTGTACACTTATCATAAATGTAGATGTTGGAGTGTATTCACTGTTACAGTCCTGGTTTCCCTTTCTCCACCCCCCTCTTCTTTGTTCTCTTTCCTTACAAGGGACATATTGACATTTATTTTCTACTGGGGGGGGGGGGGGAGTTCTGGCTCCCACTTGTGAGCTCCTGACAGGTTAGGGCAAGAAGAACTGATGTAATGGTGGTGACTGCCTTACTTTATACTACCGACGACGTGACGTTAGTCCTGAAATACTAAGCCTGTGGTATTCGGGCCGGCCGAGGGTTACCCTGGCAGGGATAACTCAAATGTGATGACTGCAACAGTGAATACACTCGAACATCAACATTTATGGTAAGTGTACACAACTGTACTTTACTTAACCATCTTCTGTCCAACAATCTACTATCCAATATCCAACATGGTTTCCACCCAGCACCTAATACCACCTCAGCACTAATAACATTCACCAACACAGTCAATCAGCACAGGAATCAAGGCAACCCTGTAGCTACCATCTTCTTAGACTTATCAAAAGCTTTCGATACAGTATTGCACTACAAACTATTAACTTCCCTCTCCAGGCACTGTGTTGATACCCCCCTCCCTTCTCTGGTTTAATGAATATCTCAGCAATCGCCTTCAAGCACTAAAATGGCACAACTCACTTTCTCCTCTTCTTCTTGTTTCACAAGGGGTACTTCAAGGCTCCATACTTGGATCCTTGCTCTTTACCTTCTTCACAAATACCCTTCACACTGCTACTCATCAGGCAAGCATAGTACAATATGCTGATGATGCTACAGTAATCTGCTCTACACCTACAATGCAACTGCTTCAGACCAAAACCCAGCAGACTTTCACTGAAATAGAGACTTGGCTAAAGGACTCCCAACTGATGTTAAACCCAAAAAAGACCCAACTAATGCTCTTTCATCCCACTAAAATGGCTAACTCCCGTATCTCTTTCTCTATCGCCTTTTCCAATAACACCCTAATCTCAGCAGTGCCACATGACAAACTGCTTGGTCTGGCTATTGAACAAAATGTAAAATATGGCAAACATATTGCTAGTACAGTGTCCAAAGTTCACAAAAAACTAGGATCCCTATATCATTGCAAACATTACCTGTCTGCTGAAGCCTTGGTCACTTTAGCGAGAACTCATCTTTTAGCCACACTTTTATATGCATCCCAGTGCTTACAGGATTAAACAAGGCTGACTTTATTATACTCAGCACATTTTACAATAAAATTGCCAAGTTCGCTACCAACTCCAAGTCCCGCTCTCATCACTGCTAATCCCTGAGACATCTGCACTGGCTAGAACTCCCTAACCTACTAACTTACAACCAGTTCATTTTTGCTCACCAGATGCTATATTCCCCACATAAAATCCACTGTGCTAACAAGCGTCTTCAGCTTATACAGCACTACTCAACAATTTAGCTCCTCCAATATTGCTCTACTCAAAAAAAACTAAGTGTAAAAATAGTACAGGTGAATCGCTTTATTCTTACACAGTGTCAAAAACCTGGAACTCCCTCCCCCAAGCAATAAGCCTTGAAAATAATTTGGCCTTTTTCAGAAGCAAACTGAAAGTTCACCTAGCTAAAATATGGATCTGCTCATGTATCAAACCTGATTAATCTTATTGTCATCCTTCCTTGCCCTTAACTCATCATATCTTTCCCTTATCACCTCGACTACCTGCTTATGATTCTGTCAAACAAACGTAAGTAATGTAAAATAGCTTTTTCCTCCTTCCTCTGTACTTAGCGACCTTTACATGTTGTTGTTCTTTGAGCTACTCTCCTTAAACTTGTGCATCATATAGTCTTGTGACACTGTGTATTACATATACTATTCATTGTTTTTGTTATATGATTTTTCTGTATGTTGGAGCTTTGCTTTCCGGGCCTCGGCTGCAAATGGACACTTGCTGTCTAGTCCGACTGCCCCAGTCAACAAATGTTGAATAAATAATAAATAAATAAACTGGGAGGTAGGAAAAGGGAAAAAAAGAATCCTATTGATAAAAGATTAAAATACAGAAAAAGAAAATGTAAAGGGATAAATACAATAGAAAAAAGAATGGAAATGCATGGAAAAGAATATATACAGCTAAAGATTGGGGTTTGGTATAATGGTTAAGGTGTTTGCATTGGGTCTACTTCATTTGATAGAAAGACCATTTGACCTAAACCCATTTGATCGAAATTTCATTTGATTGAAAACCAATATTCAAGGCATAAAACTGGGATTTGTCCCCCTCCCCATTGTCGTGCAACCCTGGACTTGGTATATATAGTTAGGTGGGGTGTGAGGGCGCTTTAAAAGAAGAAAATAAAACAAAAAGTACAGATTTTAAATGAAAATAGGTGGGGGGCTTCACCACCCACACCTCCCCCAACTACATATACCAACTCCAGGATTGCACGACATTGGGGAGAGGGACAAATCCCTGTTATTTGCCTTGAATACTGGTTTTCGATCAAATGAAATTTCAATCAAATGGGTTTAGGTCAAATGGTCTTTCGATCAAATGAAGTAGACCAGTTTGTATCACAGACGCAAGGTGCAGTGTTTGATTCTCACCTTTGGAAAGGAAATTGGTGAAACTTAGAATTGCCTGTTGAGAAAGCTAGCCTAGTAATTAGTTGTGAACTTCTGAAACCATGAATCTAAGGAAAAGGGAAAATTAAAACTTCAGAGTGTTTTCTGTAAATGAGAATAGTATTAAGAACATAGTAAGAAGAATAGGAAGGAGTGGTGTAATTTATGTGATGTAGATGTAATTACATTAGAAGACACAATATTAAAAAAAATGAAGAAAGCTTACAAACAGAGAAGCTGTTGGGTGGAAAGATAATCTGGAATTTGGGAAATGAGAGGTGTTCTGGACTAGCCATATTCTGTAGAAGAATAGTAAAGATACTTGATTTAACTGTCGCAAAAATGAGAAGGTTAGCCTTTGCGTATTTAAAATGGAAAGAACAAGTATATAAAATTATACATTACATGCTTGTATTAACTGTAAAGAAAGAAAGTTTATTTCATTAGATTTTAAAATATATGTAGTGATAATTATGAATATTATAATAGGAAACTTTTATTGTGATTTAAGAGGCAAGCGTAAAAAGAAATGATGCAAGAAAAATGTTAGAAGTTATAAGATGTGGGAAGTTAAAACTTTGGGACAAAAATTCATTGACTTGAAAAAAGTGAAATATTTTATTCTTTTACTATCAGAAAGTGTAGTTATAGTAGAGGGTAGGTAGTTGAAACAGGATTTTCTGATCACCTTGCTGTATGGCTTCAGATGAAAGAAAAGGAATGTATAAAAAAATAGGTAAATCTGTCAGTTTGAAATTATCGAACTGACTGCTTTGACATTACTGAAAGTTTACCTGCTACCTCTTACCTGCCTGCTTCCCAAGCAGTATGAACATATGCACTTCAGTACTGCTTTAATTCATGCTTTTGCATGGGGGCAGGCTTAAAATGGCTCGCAAGGGCAGTTAGCATAGTACTAACCTATGAACCTATGGCATATATAATATAAAGGAGACGCGTTATCAAGAATTATTAATAAGAGTTAGAGAAATTGTGGATAATAGTATGAACAGAAAAGAAGTGAAAATCATGATAGGAGACCTTAATAAAACATGTTTGCAATTTGAAATCTTATGGGTAAAGGATATAATATATGTGAGAATATTAGGAAGTGATGTATGTCAGCATATAGAAATAATAATGTAAAAATACTTGTAAATGACTGGTTAAGCCAAGAGTTGCATATGAATTGTGGTGCAAGACTTTGATGTCCATAGAGTTGTATGTGGTTTGCATTAGTTGTGAATGTGATAGTATGTGAAATAAATTACAAAATGAAAGAGGTGGGGTACATAACACCTGAAGTTCTGTTAACATATGCAGATGACATAATAATTGCAAAACAAATTCGATAAAATAATAATAATTTGCACAAGTAAGTGTCCTCACATGATAGGGATTAGTTAAATAAAGGGAAAAGTGAAGGTGTAGGTGGTGTAGTAAAGATCGGGGGTACATATTTTACAGTTATTGAAATTTCTATGTTAGATATAACATTTGAGAATAAAAATGTAAGTAGACTTCTGTGGGAAAAAAACATGTCTTTTCTGGAGAATGTATAAATTATCATTCAGAAAAAAGGCTTATTTGATAAATTCAGTACTGATGAGAAAAACAATATACTTAGCAATAGGAAGTGTATTTATGTTGCCAACAATATTTGAAAAGTATTCTTGTAGATAATGTTTTCATTTATATGGGTTCTAGATTAAACTATTAAAAAGAGGAATTTTGTTTGTAAATAAAGGAGGAGGAGGTTTTAGGGTTAATTAACCCATTAGTATATGCTGCTTCATTAAATTTTACAAAGTGTTAAAGTGGGTAAATGAAAAAGATGAGAGATTAGTAGTCAAACTGTATAGATATAAGTATGATACATTTTAGAGTATGCTAAAAGGAGTATATAAATGAAGACATAAAATGTTACCAAGAAAAAAATACTTTTGTTTAAAATAAACATAATGATCTAGGAAAAAGATAGAAAGGTATGGTATAAAAATGTAATGATAAAACATTAATATGTAAAACCATGGGAAAACCTAACAGATGAAAAAGTTAATGCTATAAAAATAAGAAACAAATGGTATAATCAGAAAATAGAATGTCAAGATTTTTTGTGGAGACTGGTACTAGATACGTTTTCTGTAAAAGGAAATCTGCCATATGAAAAGAAAAGTAATAGAATAGCTTTACATGGTCAAGAAGAAGAAACTATGTACCATGTTTTTGAAATGTAAAAGAGTAAATAATTTATGGGGAAAACTTTGTAAAGAAGAGTTGTTTGAAGACGTAAAATAAGTGGAAAAAATAAATATGGATTTGATTAAATGTGGATATTTTAAAAATAGAGATAGATAATGTTAAAAGAATAGATACAAAGTTATTTTATGTTATATGGGTTATATGGAATTAAAGAATAAGTTAAATTATCTTTAATGGTTAACTGATTTTAGCAACAATAAGCAGTAAAATAAGATGGTGGGTATGGAAGGAGTGGGGATCTAATAAGGATGGACATTTAACATGATTGTAAAGGAAATTCTGAGTAAGTATAAACAGATTTGTGTATTTATTTATTTTTAAATATTTTGTAAATAAGAGTTATTTTGTATATAAATAAAGGTCTCCTCCTTTTTACATAAGTGGTATGGGATCTTTTACATCCACCTGAGCTTCTGCCAATTCAAGCAGATTGGCCTTGGTTTAACATATCTGAAGAATGGCATACTCAGGAAAGCAGCATCCCTCTCTGTGATGCATGGCAGTGTCAGCAATTGATCTGCCTAGTGTGGGAATAGAACTTGCAGCCTTCTGCACCTAAGGTGATTGCATACTTCTCAACTTTCCCTGATTTTGACTCATCACATCTCTAGTATATGCCATCTACCTGAGGAAAAATTCTTTGGAGTCTGCTTGGGGTTAAAAGTATCTATACAAAAACTTCCAGTGAAAAATTCTAAATCTTCTAGGCTTTGTTGCATATTTAGGAGCCATACATATGTCCTGCCATTGTTTCTTTGGGAAGAGAGATTAGATATGCAATTCACAATCTTTTCTGACATCTTCTGATTGATTCCTATAGTTATTGTGCATTATTTTATATGCCCTCCTAATTATTCCTTTTTTAACAATAGCTTCTGTTCTAGGTTCAGTTAAAAACTCAACCAGTGCAGGTCTTTCAGTTAGGATTCCCCAATCCCTTTCTTTTTGCCTATACTCTGATATCATTCCCCAACATAGACAGCAATCACTGCTTGCATTCTTACCTCTCAACTTCCTAGCACAAGAAGTCTGGACAAAGCCAAAAATAATGGTAGGATGAAGGCCCAAAAATAGAGACAGATTTTAAATATTGCTCTTTTAAACTTTGAACATTGTTAGGATAACTAGGTTTGTATTAGCATGCATTTTCTAAAGGATATGAAGTCTTGAAACTCAAATGTACATCGTTATTTAGTGAATTCCGTCCTCAGTGATTTAACAGATAAGAATAAATTTATATGAGAAATGGACCAAAAACATGAGGCAAAAATCTGAACATTATGTGAAAAATCTGGGCAGTTCAGAGGTATGCCTGATCTCCAGATCTCTTTTTGTTCCCTTCCCATTCTGTTACCTTTCCTTCTCTAATTACTTGTTCTCAATACCTTCGTTCCTTTTCTAGCTTCCTCCTGTAAATTTCAGCCCTTGTGTTTTCTGTATACCCCTAATTCCAGTCAACCCTATTGGCAGAATATCCCTTCTCCATCCTCATCTTGACTAAGTTCTTAGTATAGTTTCTGCTACTTTATGAATATAATATTCTTTGACTGTTCTTCTTCTTAAGAATCTGTGCCCAAAATAACATTCTGTCCTTGTTACTTGAATTGGCCCCTGCTTTGTCATCATCATCCCTTTCCACTTTGAATTGTAGCTTTCTGGTTGTGTAATGTACAAGAGCCTCAGTTGTGTAGCTCTAAAATATCCCTTCAAGTCAGGTAATCCTAACCTCCTTGTTCTGTCAGTTTATCCCACTTGACTTTTGCCCTCTTCCACTCCCAAACAAAATAATTCAACTCTTTATTAATTACTGTCCACACCTTCTCCTCCGATTGATAAAAATATGCCTGACCTATATATAAAACTAAAGGTTCTAAAAACATTTTTACTGCTTGTATCTTGCTATCCATATCCATAGGCAAGAACTTCCAGTTTTTCAGGTTTTTGTATCATCTTCTGTTTAGTCTGTTCTATAGGTTCATAGTTTTATAGAATTTACTAGGCTTATGGTGCTAGAGCCTTTATAAGCCTAGCCATGTTTATCCCGACTTACCCCAATTGTCGGTGGTTAGATGTGTGAAGTTCACAGAGGTAAGGGTCTGTAATAGTTAATGCTGATTTCCTCTTTCCAGGAGGGACATAGGTGCTACCACAGGAGTGAATTTGCAGTCGTCCATCCATTGATTTAGATTGCTTTTGAAGAGGGTCAGGGAGAGGTTCTGTTTCATGTGAATTCCAAGCTTGTTCCAGAGAAGTGGCAGTCTTTGGGAGATGTATCTGTTTGTTCACCATGACCTGTTCATATCAGAGGCTAGGTTAATATCCGTAGAGTGAGTGACCTTCATGCAGTTTGATTTACAGATGTGTAGCGTTTCCATCAGGGCTGCGTCAGAGACTGCCCTGTAAGCCAGGTACAGGTCACCCCTGAGCAACCTGTAGGAGATGGAATACAGTGATAAGGCTTTCAGTCTTTCTGCACAAGACTTGTCTTGTGTGTCCTTTAATTTCTTGGTGAGAAACCTTTGTGGTGTCTCCAGTTGTTGCAGGTGTCTGGTGTGGTACATCCAACAGAGAGTATTGTATTCAGTTACTGGTCTGATGAGGGTCGAGTAGCAATGGAATTATAACATCCTTAGATCTACTGTAATGCCTTTACCTTTAAGATGTGCCACATTGAAGTGTTTCCTTACTACTGTGGATACATGGTGGTCAAAGTTCAAGTTGCTGTCAGCCTGAGTACCTAGATCATGTACCACTGGGAGTGCTGTCTGTAATGTAATTAGTAGGGAAGTCAGCTTTCCCGAAAGGAATAATAATGCATTTTTGTTGCGTTTAGCTTTAATCCATGGCTTTGCCACTGATCATTTCTGCGTGTTAACCCTGTCTGCAGTATTTTATTAGCATTGGGTGAGTCGATGATTGCTCCTTATTTGCAATCATCAGCGAACTTGGTCAGCCACAGGCTGTCCAAGTTTGCGTGGACTTTTCAGAAATAAATTCTGAACAGTAAGGGGCCCAGCACAGAACCCTGTAGTATGCCAATGGTGACTGGTGTTTTGCTAGAGATGAAGTCACCCACTTTGATAGTAATGTCTTGTCAGTGAGCCAGTTGGCTACCCATCTGGTAATGTAGGGTTACTTCCCGTTTGGGAGAGTTTCTGTATAATTGAGTGGGGATAGCAGCATATACCTTGGCTAGTTTACGATGGGCACTTTTCCCTCTTCCAGGGCCTTGGTGACTTGTTTGAAGAAGTCAGCTATGTTTATTAGGCATGTTCTGCCTTTAAGGAATCTGAACTGCATTGGTCCAGAGTTTGGAGTGTACCTATGTCCTTGTTAATTACAGTCCATAAGGATTGTTTCCATGGCCTTATAGATGAGGTTAGTCAAGATTATAGTCCTATAATTGACAGGATCGAGTGGTCCCCTTTTGTGCAGAGGGATTACTGTTGCTGTCCTCCATTTCACTGAAACATAGCCATGGTGACTGCACAGATGTCAGCATCTTCCAAAGTGAGGGGTGCTTCCTGGGAGTGCAATTTCTTGTCTAGACTGCTAGCATTAAGCAGCAGTACCTTGAGTTTATCTAGAGATTATTTTATGTTGGGAGGTTGGTTATTTTGACACTGTCTAAAAAGGCAGAATAGGGGTGGCTAATGTCTTTGCCAATACTAGAAAGCCTTGAGGAGACAAATGCAGACCATCTCTGGCAAAGCAACTAGGCCTGTTGATGTCTTCACAGGCTTACAGATATTAGTTCCACTTGGACTGACACCAGAAGCTAAGCCAGTTGTTAAAGTCAATAATTTTTTGTTTGTATTGTGGTGTCATCCTTGGAGAAGGTAGAATGCTGTTTAAGGCTAGGCTTATACCTGCCTGTGACACATAATCTGAGAGCTCAGTCATGTCTCTCTTCATTATAGTCCAGTGAGGTACATCTTGATTCATTCACCCCCACAGGGATTGTGACGGAGTCATATTGTTACTTGTGGTTGAGTGACTTGAGTGATTGAGTGACTTGACAGATGCTGGCACCTGACAGGCAACTAACCGTAACCTGCTCCTTATCAGCCTGGTGAGGGGAACATCCACGTGTCTCACAATGGAGTCACCTATGACCAGTATATTGGGTTTTGTGAGGTTACACCTTATGAGCTTATTTGTTGCAACATTGGCTGTGTGTGTGTGTGTATGGTCATTATTTTTTGCATTGTTATGTTTGTAAGTGGTTTCTGTTTGAGAGGTCTCGGATCTTTTGGTAAGTTACTATTGAGTACTTCCGAACAGGTGGGTTTCTGTATCATACCCTTATTTAGTGTGGGAAGTGGTGTGTGTGTGTGTGTGTGTGTGTGTGTGTGTGTGTGTGTGTCTGTCTGTGTGTGTGTACATGCATGCTAACAACCTGTTTGACATTTGATTTGTCCTTATGTGAGAGTCTTGCTTCCATTTTCATAGTGTAACTACATCTTTCACATAAGGGCGGCCACGGTGGTGCAGCGGTTAGCATTGCTGTCTCACAGCAAGAGGTTCTCTGGTTCAATTCTTGGCTGGGGTGCCTTCTGTGCAGAGTCTGAATGTCCTCCCTGTGGTCGCGTGGATTTCCTCCAGGTGCTCCGGTTTCCTCCCACATCCCAAAGACATGCAGTAGGTGGATTGGACACTCTAAATTGGCCCTAGGTGTGAGTGTGTGCATGTGTGTGCCTTCTGTGGAAGGTTGGGCGCCAGGCTGGCAACTCAACACCGTATAACTTCACTGCCAATCATGAGCGGACAGATGATCCGCTGTGGTGACCCCTAACCGGGAAAAAGCCGAAAGAAGAACTACATCTTTCACATAAAGTATTTGTTTGGTTCAGAAGTAAGTTGTTGTCAGTATACATGAGACAATTGCTACATTGCTGCAGGATGCCCATGTGCATCAGGCTGGCCAGAGAGAGATGACGGGAAACTGCCAATCCATGATAGCAGGCTCTTACTGTTTGTTTTGTTAGGGAAGGGAACGGATTACTTTGACAGGGCTATGCTGGTAGCTCTAAGACTCCAAGAGGGACATATACTTTGTATAGGCTAAGGTTGATCAAGAAGTTAGCGCTGCTCATTGTGCAACTGAGTTGCCCCTAGAGCAGCAGAAAAGCTTGGAAGTGTTTCACTGACAGCTGTTTAGGGAAAACTGAGCTTCTAGGCACAGCACCGTGTAGACACGAGGCTTATAACCTTAGCAGCCATAATGAAAACCTATTAAAATCCATACCCCTAAATATGAAGAGCCTTTTCCATTTTTCCGATGTAATAACTGGGACAAGTGGAGCAGAAAGCTAAATCAACAACTCTTTTACTCTAATTCCCTGGTTTGGGCTTGATGTCAATTCCTCTCCCATTTCCCAGACACTATGTACTATTTAAAAAGATAGAGGGACATTGTTTACAGAATTCACATCTTTTTATTCCCTCACCAGTCCTTTTATTAATATTTTCATCCCTCTTCTTGAATTCTAATACATTTTTTAAATTCCTCGCTGTCTTCAAAACACCGGGCTATACCCGCTATTTCACTGACCAGTTCATTCATCTTAAAAAATGTTCCAGTTTTTTTTTTATTGTATTCCACTACCAAGGCCCTTGCAAATAAATTTTGGGCATCATTAACCTCTGAAGTAACATCACTTTTACAGGGAACTGTCTTCAAGCCAACTCCCCAAATTAGAGGAAAATCCAAATGTCTTCTTTCTTTAATATCTTTACTGATGTCTGTCGACAGTTGTTTAGGGTATTTTCTATCCAAAATTGTACAAGTCAACCCTTTACAGTTAAATGTCATCTGAAATCATTCTAGACAATCTGATTAATTACCCTTTAACCAACCCGTTCTTTAAATTAAAGGGATGGCAACTATTCAAAGTGAAATCTGTTGCTGAAAGTGAGTCTTCTATGTACTTTAGATGAAATTTTTTGGATGGCCCAACAAATCTTTATGTCCAGATCATTAATTGTATTTTTATGAAAACAGTAGGTCTCATCTATAAATGTAATGGAGTCCATAGAATAAAAATATCATCAAGATATCTATGATTGTAATGCGTGTCTTGTCTCCCCCAAATACATGACTAAATTTGCAAATAGTGTGGCACACCCTGCCTCCATAGCAGTTCCTTTTACTTGTTGAAACCATTCTCCCTTAAAGAAAATATAGTTATTACACAGAATTGTTTCTACATATCCATCAGAAATTTAATCTCTTTATTGGTCAAAAACTGTAGATCTAAGAGGACATCATGGAAAAGTTCCAAAGCTTCCTTTAAAGGGTTACAAATGAATAAGTTGACCACATCTATAGTTAAACACCCAGTTAGGTCCTACTCTAGATCTTGTGTAAGTCAACCCAAGAGGTCCTTCCAAGAAGAGTTCTTAAGCAAGTTATGAATCAAATTGTATACTGGCTTAAGTCGCCTGTTAACGTAAGTGGCCAAGCGGTAGGTTTTAGAAACTTGGGCTGCTACAGTCAAGCTAAATGAGGGATTGTATAAGGTTTTCTGTACCTTCAGGGTACCGAATGTTGTAGGGATTCTTGATTTCTGATTTGAGAAAAAATTATAAGCCCCTTTGTCAATTAGACCTTGAATCAACCAGTCTTATAACATAAGATCTGATATTGTTAATCCTCGTTCATTCCTTACACATGGGTATCTGTTCTGACCTCGGAACCGAGCCGACCATTTTCCAAGCTCGCATCAGCTTCAAACTCTTGAGCTAATTTCTTACCCACAATTCCCCTCTCCCTGTTAGCTCAGATTTCATTTGCCGCGTTGCCATTCGGTCGTGTCAAGCTGCTTCTCTTGAGCTAAGCACAGTTATTTGTTGTTTAATAGTCATCCTTTTTACTTTTCTGTCAGGAAAGTTTCTTTTTCATTGTCTCTTACCCTATCACATCTAGCGACCATATTTTCTTCAGGTTTGTCTTCTCCTTTCTCTACCTTTTTACCGCAAGGTATTCTCCCCTTACTATCATTGGTAATCTTTCCCTTTTCTCATACCTTTGGGTATTCTTTTGTACCATTGCTGGTACCCTTTCTGCTATCTAATTTGTTATTATGGCAGATAAGAAAGGTAGTCCAGGGTTTAAACGGTGTTCTGATTGTGGACACTACCTACCTACTTCTGATGCGCACTCTTTGTGCGTTTATTGTTTGGGGGCATCCCACTTGTCTGTTGACCCGCCCTGTACTATTTGTGAAAACTTTTCAAATAGAACTTTGTTAGAAAGGAAAAACAAGCTGTTGCTGAAGGGACTTCTTAAATCTCCCTTTTCAGAGGCTATTTCCTGGGTCGGTGGCCTCATCCCCTCCTAGAGCCCATAAGAAAATCTTGGATGTTCCTACTAAGGCTAAATCATTGCCTTCGTCCCTGGCTGGGGACTCCCGTCAACCAAAACCTAAAAAGGCTAAAGTTTCGACTCTGGAGCTCACTCAGTCAGCCCCAGGGCTTTCGGTGCCTAGACCTTCGGCACCGAGGCCTTCGGCTCCATTAGTGATCTTGGCTGTGTCTTCTCCAGCAGCCTTCACTGTATCGGCACCAAGGGGCTCCTCAGTTCGGACTATTACTACTGTATCAGCATTGACCATTCAGTTGGCACAGACCTTGACCACGTCGGCTTCAACATCTTACTTGGAACTGACGCATTTATTGTTGACTCCAGTTTTGTCAGTTCCAGCCTCGGTACCGACAACCACTTCAGCACCGATCCCTGTGTCAGTGCAGACCATTACTTCGGCACGGATGACTTTTTCAATGCAGACCCATAGTCCAGTCTCTCTCAACACCGTTGTTCTCGGTGCAGACCGGTGAGATAGGCACCGAGTTTGCCTCTTTTGTGGACAGGCCTGTTTCTCCCTCAGTCTCTGTGAGGTTTACTAGAAGCCTTTCCAAACACGATGTGGTGAGTCTTGTGGATCAGGTGCTCTTGGCCAGAGGTATCCCACCCCCCAGGAACTATCCTTCCTTGGGAGGTGATCACCGTCTCCAAAGTCCCCTTCTTATTCTCCTCCTTCATTGCCTTTGAAGTCCATGGATATAGCACAGTCTTCCCCTTCTGCAGTTCCCTTTATGGATCTCACTAAGGAACCGCAGTTGCCTTCGTGGCAGAAAAGTTTTGCTATGACCCAGGATGTCATTTGTGACACACATAGTTTGTTGCTCCACAGCCATCCAGGGACTCCGAGTGGGCAGGCTGAGCCACTTAGGGGAGGGGTGACCCCTGTCCTAGATACTCACTCCTCTTCAGGAGGACCAGCCTTCCAACTCATGGAGAAGGCTTTCGCTGCTGCTGCTGGCAATACTGGACTGTTTATCCCTCCACCCACCTCTGGTACACTGGTTCCACAAGTTGCACTGGGTGCAAGGGCCTCAGGACATATTCCCACATGAAACCCCTTTTCCACTGTCTTCCCCAGCTTCTCCCGCTGAGGAAGTCCACCAGAAAAGTTTGTGAAGAGGAAGCACATGGACTCCACAGAAGAGTCCCTCAATGAAGGCACAGATTTTGATGAGGGGGAAGGATCCCCTAGGTCACCCTTTGAGGTACCCTTTGGCGATATCCTCAAAATCCTGAAACAGAGAGGTGGCTGACAGCCCCCTAATCCGACCTCTGAGGAATCTGTGTTCCTGTAGGCTTTTCGTGCTTGGCCCCCTACCTCCTGGGTTACTCACTTGCTGATGATCTTGTCCGGCTTATCTTGCAGCGTGCTTGGAAGACTCCTGACACCGTCAAAGCTATTCCCCAGAGGCCAGATAAGGTTTTGCCCCCTCCTGCTACGGATCCCCATTAGTCAAAAGGTCTTCCTGTGGATGCTTTGGTGGTGGCAGTCACAACAAAAAGGATCTGGCAGAAGAAGAAAGCCAGACTCTCCATCTGCCTAACAGAGTCCCGGGCCCTGGACAGGATAGGGAAACGCGCCTTTGCATCAGCGACCTTTACTATCAGGTCCCTGAATTATATGGCACACTTTACCAGGCTTCAAAGGGATTTGATTTCTGAGCTCTCTGAAACCTTGGCTGGTGCTGGGTCTGATGAGGTCCGTGACAAAGTGGCCTCTCAGCTGGCATCCATTGAGTCAATATCTAACTCCTCTATGCGACTGATATCTCGCGTATCAGAAGGAGCAGCTAGAGCAGCGGGTTCAGCTGCGGTTTTGACATGACACGCCTGGATGCGCTTGTGCAATTTCATGGAACCCTTTAAGGCTTCCTTTCTTAACGCTCCCATTGAGGCCTCCTCATTGTTTGGACCCAAAGTTAAAAGCACACTGGCCAGATGTGAACAGGACGGTAAGATCCTTTCTGCCGTAGGTGTCCATTATTCTTCCCCTCAACATGCTTTCTCCCGAAACCAAAAGAGTGGGAAGATATGGTTCAAGAAATCTCAGGGTCCTTTCCATGACACACAGGCCGAGTTCTCCCCTAGAGGCAGAGGGGGAAACTCACAAGGAAGACACTCCTTTCGGGACAGAGGGGGTCCGCGTAACCAGGGTTCCAGGGATTCTTTCCCTGGCCAATCCTACCAACGCTCCTGAAGAGCGGCCCAACTCCTTTCCTCTGGAGGTGGTTTGGGAACGTTTCTCCTTGTACCCTTCTGCCTGGCTAACCATCACCACCGATTCTTTGGTACAAAGGATTATAACCAGAGGTTATCGTATCCCCTTCGATCTTTGTCCTGTCCCTTCAAAAAACCTTCCCAAAGTTCCACCCAGTCAAAGGGAAGAAGCAGCATTAGAAATAGAAAAGCTGCTATGAAAGAGTCTCATCCAAATAGTCCCTCCAGACCAGATAGGATCCGGATTCTACTCAAGACTATTTTGGTGCCAAAGAAAACCAGGGACTGGAGACCAATTTTGGATCTCAGTGTACTGAACAAGTTTGTGAGAGTACAAAAATTCTGGATGGTCACAATACAGTCAATCCTCCCACTTTTGGAAAAAGACGATTGGATGTGCTCGATATATCTTCAAAATGCGTACTACCACATAAAAGTGGACAGGCCATCAAGAAGTTGTTTGCACTTCCGTGCGGGAGCCAGTCACTGCCAGTTCAGCGTACTGCCCTTCGGACTCTCTACAGCCCCCAGAGTGTTCACAAAGTGTATGGCAGTTGTCACAGCTCGCTTGCGACTTCAAGGATTCCAGGTGTTTCCATACCTAGACGACTGGCTCATTTCCGCCCCCACCAGACGTCTACTGGAAAAAACCCTGGCATACTCTCTCCTCGCTGCACAAAGGCTAGGCATAACCATAAACTGGAAAAAATCCAGTCTCACCCCATCTCAGTTGACAGAGTTCATAGGGGTTATCTTGGACACAAAGAACTGCAGAGCTGCCATTCCAGAGCACATAATTTTAAGGCTAAAGCAACAACTGATTCCAATCCTTTCAAAGGAGAAATCCATGGCTCAGTCAGTTCTACAGCTGTTTGGTTCCATGGGAGCCTCCATCACCATTGTTCCCCTGGCCAGGTTTCATATGAGGCTTCTACACTGGCTACTGCTTACCCAGTGGTATCCCTTTCAGCATCCCCTTTCAGCCATGATTCGAGTAACCACAGGTGCAAATAGGATTTAAATTGGTGGATGACATACAACCTGTCACAATGGTCTCGCCCCTTTTCCCCCCAGCAACACAAGGCCACAGTGACCACGGACGCCTCCTTGATGAGGTGGGGGGGCTTTGTCAGGAACAGACAGTCCAAGGTACTTGGTCTGAACTGGGGGCCCATCTGCATATAAATGTTCTAGAGCTGAGGGCAGTGCTTCTGGCATTGCAAGCATTACGTCCCCTGCTGCCGTCTGGGACAATTGTGATTCAACCAAACAACATGGCGGTGGTCTGGTACATCAACAAGCAAGGTGGAACCAAATCTTACCCCCTTTGTCGAGAGGCCATGAGGATATGGCAGTGGACGATGGCTACCAACCGTTTTCTTCTAGCAACGCACATTCCCAGGAGTTCCAACGTGATAGCAGACAGACTCAGCAGGTGCATTCTTCAACCTCACGAGTGGTCCCTGAATCCCTTAATAGCGGTGGAGATCTTCCACCGCTGGGGCCGTCCTTGCTGTGTCCTCTTTGCATCCCTCACCAACTACAAATTCAGCAACTACTTCGCCCTGATTCCCCCTCCAGGACAGTCACCCAGGGACGATCTAGTCCATGATTGCCCTCGGGTCTTCCTTACGCATTCCCACCCTTTCCCCTTTTTCCCCAGTTTCTGAAGAAAGCCTGTCAGTTGAAGAGCAAGGTGATCCTCATAGCACCTTATTGGCCTCGACAGATTTGGTTCCCCTTCCTTTGGTCTCACCTACTAGATCAGCCATGGATTCTCCATCCAACCCCGGAGTTGATCTCACATCCACAGAACCTGATTCATCCCAGTTTGAAAAACCTGAAGCTCACGGCTTGGCTACTCCAATTCCCTTGATTGCCAGGCAGAATGATCTTTCTTTACCAGTACGTGACATTCTCATTGCATCTCATAAGACTTCCACTAGAATTACTTATCTGAGCAAGTGGAAAAGATTTACCTGTTGGCTGAAAGATAAACAAGTAGATCCCTTCTCAGCACCAGTGTCAGTAATACTAGACTATCTGGCCGACCTCTTCCAATCGTGTCTGTCGGCCTCTACCATTAGAGTTCATTTGGCTGCAGTTTCTAATTTTCATGAGGGTGTCCAAGATTCCTCTCTTATGTCCCACAAATTGTGCAAGACCTTCATAAAAGGTGTGAATCATCTGAAGCCACCTTTTAGAGTACCTATTCAACCATGGGATTTATCATTAGTTCTACAAGCTCTGACAATGCCACCTTTCAAACCAGCCTCTTCTTGCGACCTCAATTATTTGTCATTGAAAACCTTGTTTTTGGTCGCCATTACCTCTGTCAGACGTATTTCTGAGCTTCAAGCTTTATGTATCAAGAGTCCTTACTTGATTTTTCATGGAGATAGTGTCTCTGAGAACTAATCCATCATTTCTGCCAAAAGTGATCTCTGAAATGTCCATTAATCAAACCATTGAATTGCCAGTTTTCTTTTCCAAACAGGACTAGGTCCTTTTGTAAATCTGACCAGTTATTTTTGTTTTTTTCTGGGCCTAGATTAGGATCTGCTGTTGCTAAGGTCACATTAGCTAGATGGTTGAAGGACTGTGTGACCTTCATTTATACACAACGTAATATCTGTTTGCCTACTACCATGAAAGCTCATTCAACAAGGTCGGTGGCAACTTCTGCTGCCTTCCATGCCACAGCTTCTTTACATGACATCTGTGCAGCTGCAACTTGGGCTACGCCTCATACCTTCATCAATCATTACAAATTGGATTTGGCCTCCAGGGGGAAGAGCATCTTTCGGTTCTATGGTGCTCAGGAATGTCCTTCCATGAGAGCCTCCCAGGAATAGAGGTAGCTGGGGACTCTGTCCCATGCATAAGGAATGAACAAGGATTAACAATATCAGATAAAGAAGTTAGGTCATACCATAACATTCCATCTGTATTGTTGATCCTTGTTCAGTCATTACGACCCTCCCTCCTTCCCCCTCCTGTGGTTTCTAGTGGATCTCGCCATCCGGTTCTCTTAAGTTATTTGATCAGAGGTAGCCTCTACCTTCTTTGACTTGCAAACTCAATCTGAGGTTACAGGGAAAGGGGAATTGTGGATAAGAGTTTAGCTTGAGAGTTTGAAGCTGATGCGAGCTTGGAAAATGGCCGACTCTGTTCCGAGGTCGGAACCGATACCCATGTGTAATGACTGAACGAGGATCAACAATACAGATCGAACGTTATGGTAAGACATAACTTCTTTGTCCTCTTTTTTAAAACTGATTTTTATTTAATTTCTTGATACCTCATGGTAAGTGTCAGAATCGTGCAAGATGTTAAACATACTACTAGAGTAGTCAATTTGGTGACATATTACTATCCCCACCACCTGTGCATGTTTCACAGTCCTAAATTCCTTGTTACCATTTAGGTTGTTTAGTAATTCCAGGTCTCTACCACTCAAATTGTTTTGCCTACATTTAATTTTCTTTTTTGTTTAAGCTGCAAAAGTCATTAATACATGCTCTTTCAAATAGTTGCTTAACTGGGTTCATAGCAGAGTTAATTGCACTTTTTTCTATTGACCTTAGTATTCCTATTGGAATTATTACCACAATGTTCTTTCCAAAATAAAGTTAGTTCATTTTTCTATTGTATAATTTCAATTCTAAAACTGCGTCTGACATGTTAAAATGATGAGTGTGTACAAAAGTGAAACTATTTTCAAATAATGTGAAAATCTCTGGAGTGATTTCCAAACACCTATGGTTAAAATATTAAAATCATTATTTGTACACAAAGTTCCTGCATGTTGTCTCAAAGAATGCAAATTTTCAATAAATCCATCATTAATCATATCTGAAATGTCCATGCTTTACTTTTGCCCCTCCCCACACCTTGTGAGTTCCAGGGATTTATCACCTTTTTTGTTGTGATTTCAAGGAATGGTGGTGCATTTGTGAATTTTTCCCCTTTCCTCTGTTTTAATTTTCTAGTCTGTTAGACCCGCATAGAGGAAGAAATTTATGCTTGAACTGGCTGTGTAGTTTCATACCTTTTCCTCAATGATTTTAAAGTTCTAGTTACTTTTTGTGTATGTCCCTTTAAATGTTTAATTAGGGAAGACTTATGTAGATATATAAACCTGTGTCACAGGCATTTTATTTCATTTCTAATGAAGTCCATAGAGCAGTACTAGGATGAAAGCGGTTAACGTTACTGAATTTTTGGACTAAACCTTGGAATACATTGTTGTATTTTTGTTTTGTTATTTTATTAAATAATTTTTTGCTGTGGATCAACTGAGAACATATTTTTTTCCAGAAGCTCCTATGGATTTCTTCCTCCAGTGCAGATTTTCTTGTTAATATTCCCCAACACGAATCTGTCCTTTTCTGGTTCCATCATGTACAAAACAATATCATCTGTGAATAATGCCAACTTTTCTTTAATATGATACCAATTATATCCCAGAAATTTTGAGATCCTTATTTTCTTTACCACTGGTTCTAAATATAACACAAATAACAAAGGGGAAAGAGGACACCCCTGCCTGGTTCCTCTGTTCAGGCACAACTTGTCAGAGAGGAACCTTCCCACTGTGGTTTTTGCCTCTGATCCGTTGTATATTCTACTAATTAACCTTATTATTATTTCAGGAAATGCAAATGCATCTATTGCCCTACTCATAAAATCCCAGCTTACTCTGTTAAATGCATTCTCTGCATCAAGGCCCATCAATAACAGTGGTATTTTCTTACATTCTACTTTCCCATGGATCACCATTGTTCTGTTAATGTTGTCAAATGTTTGCCTTCCCTCCACAAAACCACATTGGTTATTTATTTATTTATTTATTGTTATAGGCTCCCTATGTTTAGCAACAACCCTTTCTACTTTATTTTGCCTAAGCTAAGTTGTTGTGCGAAAAGTTTTTGTGCTCTGTAGTTAAAAAAAAAAAAACTGTTGTTTAACAGCAATCTTTTTAAACTTTTTTAAAAGCTCTCATATTATCCAGGAACTCCACTATTTTCACATTAGCAATATGTAGTGTGCCTTTTCTTCTTCTGTGAGACTCCCCTTGTTTTTTAATATTTTAATCTTTGTCAACTCCTTTAAATAATTCTTTTTACTTCTTAACCAGATCTCTTTTTCTTTTATCTGTACCCTGTTTTTAAACTCAGCTTTCTTTTTATCCCACTCACTAGCTATAACAACTTACTTTATTTCTTAATAACTCCCAGATAATTTCTCCTACACATTCCTTAAATTCTTCTCTTTTGAATAGGTAAGTAGGGAAGCACCAGTGTCTCATCATTACCCTGCATTTTTATCTTAGTAATTATTGGAGCATGATCTGAAATATTTATTGGGTGTCTTTCAGATTTCTCAATTAAGTGGACATGTTCTTTCACGTCTAGCCCAGTTATTATACCTCGGGGAATAGTATGTATATTTTCTGAGTTCCTGCTGCTGAATTCACATCTTTCATACCAAATCCTTTCCTGTTTTTTTTCAGAAGCATAACCACTTTTGTTATATTTTCCCTTCTAGGCCTCCCAAAATCTCTTTGCTGCCAATCAAATTCTAGCCCCCACTTAAGTAATATTCCATGCTGAAAGCTGATTATTTCTTCCCAGTTTTTTTTAAGCTTCAAAGTAGCAGTTTTAGATGGAATATACATACACACCAGTGTAATCATTACCTCTTGCTAGTAGTCCCTTACTGCTACAAATCTGCCGTTACCACCTGTTTTTCCTTTTTTTGCCAGTATTGGAGCTACTTGAGTAATTAATTCAAGTACTCCTCATTTCCTTTGTCCCAATATTCACCAAAATATCCATCATGAAATCCTTTCTTTAAGAAAATTCACATGCTCGGGTCTTTCCAAATGTTTCTCCTATAGCATTGCTATTTGCACTCTGTGTTTCTTAATATAGTTAAGTATTCTTTCTTTTTTATCTATACCTGTGAGACCACTGACATTCCAAGATAATATCGAAAATGTTGTACACCTGAAGTAGTTAACTTCATTTGTTCATCAACCTGTGGGTATCTGATCCGAATCAGATCGGAGTCGGCAGCTTTATTCAGCTATGATCTGAGCTCCAAGCTCCTCCCTCTTACCCATAACCCCCTGCCATCCTCGTCAGTCCCCAGATCTCGTTTGCCGCAGCTTATTCAAGCAACTAGAACGAGTTCCAGGCGTAAGGTTTCGTGAGATTTGAAGAAAATTTCCTCTGTTTTTTTACCTAGTTTTAATTTAACTGTTAGCGACTGAGTGTTGTTCCCTTCTGTAGTTGATTTAGCCAAGTTTTTGTGTTAAATCGTTATATTTTCTCGGTTTACTAGTCTCCCGCTTCCTGTGTGTGTGAAGGTGTGTTTGGGTTAGGCCCTTGTTACAATTATGGCCGAGGCCCCTAAAACTTTCTTCTCTAAATGCACCGAGTGTGGCCATAAGCTATCCCCGGTGGATGGCCACACTTGGTGTGTTATCTGCCTTGGGGTTGACCACCTTTCTTCGGGCTGCACGATTTGTGCAGCCTTCAACCCCAGGGCTTTGAGGGATAGGAGGTCGAAGCTGATTCTGGCGGGACTTATGCTCCCAGACTCGGCTTCATCCTCTTCTCCCTCGGCGGCACGGGCCGCTTACACAAGTGGCGAGCCGAAGCTTCCTCTTCGGCTCTGCCAGCGAAGCAGCTAGTCTCTCCTAGGGCCTCCGTTCCTTCTCCTTCCTGGCTCCATTCTCCCCATTTTTCTCCGGGGCCGGAGGAGGAGGAGACTCAGTTGCCTTCGAGGTCTTCGAGGCGTCACTCCAGGCCTGCCTCGGTGGCCTCGTCAAGGTCTACAAGAAGCTTGTTAGATGCAGATATGGACCGGATGATGCGTATTTTTCTCCAGGCCCAACTGCAGATGGGAGTGATCCTGCCTCCCCCCCTCAGAGTGGGGAGCTCGACCCCCTTTTTCACCCTGATTGCTCCTTCTGTGACCCACTTCCGGGGTTTGGAGCCATCGGATCCAGGCAGCATCAGAGCCAGGGGAGGCTTGGCGCCAATAGTACTCCCTTCTTCGGCTCTGACCGTACCCTCGTGCTTATCGGGTACATTTTCAGATCCGAGCTCTCGGAGCCGTGAGCTGAGCTTCGGATCCAGAGGTGTTAGTGTGTCTTCGGCTCCATCTCGGTCAGAGCACACTGGCCCTTTGGATCCGAATGCATCGGCACCGGCTCCAGTCTGCATCTCGGATCCGAAGGGGCTGCTCTCGGAGCTTAGAGAGAGCAGTTCTCCTTCGGCGTTCGATGTTGTGGAGAGGGTTTTGTCGAGGGACTCAAGGCCCCAGGCTCCTGCTGCGGTTCCACCCATCACTCTCTCTCAGATGGGCCTTCCTTCTATCACTCGGCCCCAGGGACAGCCTGCGCCTACGTCCCAGATGGTTCCCTTAGAGGAACAGGATGTGGTTGGTGAGGCATCCTCGGACAGCCCTGCCGAGGAGGTTCCTCACAAACGTAAGTGCAAGAGGAGGCACTTGGACTCACCCGAGTCCCTGACAGAGGACACGGACTTAGAGGAAGGGGAAGGTTCCCCAAGGTCACCCCCTGAGGACTTCTCCTTCAGAGACATTATGGAAAAGATTCATATTAGAGGGGGGTGGTCAGCCGAAAAGCCTTCCTCTGATGAGTCCGTGTTTCTGGAGGCATTTGACGCAGGCCCATCTACCTCTTGGGTGTCCCCTCCCGCCGATCCCCTGGTAGATCTGATTACTACCAGGGCATGGAAGGAACCGGACACTGTGGAGCACATACCAAAGAAACCTGACAAAATTCTTAGCCCACCCACAGACAGGACGGTTTGGAGCAAGGGTGCTCCAGTAGATGCCATGTTGGTGGCGGCTGTCACCAAGAAGGAACTGGCCCAGGAGAGTTCCTCAGTCCATCCACCTGACAAGGAGTCTCGGACAATGGACCGCATAGGGAAGCGGATGTTTGCTTCAGCCACCTTCTCTGTAAGGTCACTGAACTACATGGCACATGTCATACGACTCCAGCGGGATCTTATCAAATACGCAGGGTCGCCCCCAGAGTCCATGTCGGCTGAGGATAAGAAAGTAGTCTCAGCCCAAATGGCCACTCTTAAGTCCATTTCGAACACTTCTATGCGTCTCCTTTCCCATGCCACGGAAGGAGCCGCTAGAGCTAGTGGAGCGAGCATCATCTTATGGCGGCATGCCTGGCTCCGCCTCTGTGACTTTGCAGAACCCTTCAAGGCATCCTTCACAAATGCCCCTTTTGACGGCTCTTCGCTGTTTGGCAAGACTGTCCGCAACACGCCGGTCCAGAGTGAGAAAGACGGGAAGACGTCTGCCGTCGGAATCCACTTCTTTGCTCCCCAAAGGTCCTTCTCCAGGAACCAAAGGGGACAAAAGAAGATGTGGTTCCAGAAATCTCAACAGTCTCGTTTTGCTCCGGACCCCTCGTCCTTCAGAGGCAGAGGAGGACAGGGTGGATGCCGGCCCAGAGGCAGAGGGGGTCCGAAGAATTTCGGATCGAGAGAACCCTTTTCGGGTCGGGCTACGCAGCAACCCTGAGGGATTAACCGACTGCTCCACTCTGGAGGCAGTTGGGGGGCACTTCTCGAGGCACCTAGCAGTTTGGGAGTCCATTACAACGGATCGCTGGGTGCTTCGAATCATATCCAGAGGTTACACTATCCCTTTTCTAAATTGCCGTCTCAGACCCCGGAGCCTCCCCGATGTCCCACCCAATCAAAGGGAGGCAGCAGCCGCAGAAATAAAGCAGCTGCTAGAAAAAAGAGCAATCCAGCCCGTCCCCCAAGACCACTCCGGATCAGGCTTCTACTCCAGGTTCTTTTTGGTGCCAAAAAAGACGGGGGACTTGAGACCAATCCTCGACCTGTCCCTTCTGAACCTAGCGGTCGCCAAAGAAAAATTCCGGATGGTCACCATTCAATCCTTTCTCCCACTCCTACAGGAGAATGACTGGATGTGCTCTGTAGACCTCAAGGATGCATACTACCACATTTTAATGGACAGATGATCCAGGAGGTTTCTCCGTTTCCGGCTGGGAGCCAGTCACGATCAGTTCAGGGTCCTTCCCTTTGGTCTCACCACAGCCCCCAGGGTGTTCACCAAAGTGATGGCAGTTGTAGCGGCCCACCTGAGGCTTCAGGGGATACAGGTCTTTCCATACCTAGACGACTGGCTCCTGACCGCCCCCAACAGGCATCTACTCTGTTCAGCCAGGAATTATTTCTTTCACTTGGCCTCTCATCTGGGAATTTCTATCAATCTCAAGAAATCCTCCCTTCAGCCAACTCAGACCTTAGATTTCTTAGGAGCCAGGATAGATACAAACCTCTTGAGGGCCTTTCTAACTCCAGACAGGCTTCGAACATTGACATTCCATGTGATGGCTCTCCTCCAATCCCCGAGCCCCCCAGCGGAATTGGTCCTGAGGGCACTAGGTTCCATGGCAGCTGCCATCAATCTTTCACCATTTGCTCGTCTAAACATGAAGATCCTGCAATGGACATTGCAGGTCCAATGGTCTATCCTGCAACATCCGCTAAGTATGACTATTCCCCTCAGCAGTGTTTGCAAGAGGTCCCTACTCTGGTGGATCCAATCCTCAGATCTCCGGGAAGGGCATCCCTTTTCTATGACCCCACCCCAAGCCACAGTGACCACGGACGCTTCTCGCCTCGGGTGGGGGGGGCACTGCATGGGCAGAACCGTCCAAGGCACGTGGACACACTCAGAGACCTTGTTGCACATCAGTGTCCTAGAGATGAGGGTGGTGCTGTTAGCGTTGCAAGCACTCCAGGCCCTTCTTCCCTCAGGGACAATTGCGATTCAATCAGACAACATGTCTGTAGTCTGGTATATCAACAAACAGGGGGGAACCAGATCCTATCCGCTGTGTCGAGAGGCCATGAGATTTTGGGAATGGGCGATCTCCACCAACCGCTTTCTGAGATAGCAACGCACATTCCTGGTCGGTCCAACATTTTGGCGGACAAGCTGAGTCGAACCATTCTCTCTCCTTATGAGTGGTCTCCGAACCCGAGAGTAGCAAAGCAGATCTTCCTCAAGTGGGGTCAACCTTGCTGCGATCTTTTCACATCGCATTCGAACACAAAGTGTAACGAGTACTTCGCTCTACTTCCCCCACCAGGGGAATCCCCCAGAGACGCTCTAGTCCATGCTTGGCCATCCAGTCTACTTTATGCTTATCCACCTCTTCCCCTCATGGTAAGATTCTTGCAGAAAGCTCGTCGGTTGAGAAGCAGAGTGATCCTCATAGCCCCATTCTGGCCTCGTCAAACGTGGTTCCCTTGCCTATGATCTCATCTGGTCAATCCTCCATGGATTCTGGCTCCCACTCCGGATCTTATTTCTCACCCTCTGGAATTGACAACTCCAAACCTGGACAGTCTCAAGCCTCACAGCTTGCTTGATCCAGTTCCAGTCATAGCTAGGACTCCCGGTATCTCCTCTTCTGTCAAAGCTATTCTAGTAGCCGCTCATAAACCTTCTGCCAGGAAGGTCTATAAGAGCAAATGGAAACTTTTTTCCATCTGGGCGGAACATAGACAGTTTTTGTCGCACCTATTTGATCAAGGTGCCAGCTCCTCCACCGTCAAAGTCCAATTAGCAGCAATTTCACACTTTCACGTGGGAAGTGATTTCGGTTTATTAGCTTCTTCCAAGATCTGCAAAACGTTCGTTAAGGGTACTTTCCTGTTAAGGCCTCCTGTGAAGGATACAGTCCCTCCGTGAGATTTAACCCTTGTACTTCAGGCTCTTACTGGCTCCCCCTTTGAACCTGCAGCTTCGGTGGATCTTAAATACTTATCTTGGAAGACAGCCTTTCTCATTGCCATCACTTCGGCCAGAAGGGTTTCAGAGCTTCAAGCCCTTTGTGTCAAACCTCCATATCTGGTCTTCCATAAAGATAGAGTTTCCCTCAGGACCAATCCCTCCTTCTTACCTAATGTCGCCTCAGAGTCCAATATTAATCAATCTATCAATTTGCCAGTTTTTTTCCCAAATTATCAAAACAAAGGTGAATACAAATTGCACTCTTTAGATGTGACAAACTTGTAAACAACGTAAAACTAAAAACTGAAGTAACTTAAATAAGCGGAATCGGACAAAGCAGCAACAGCACGGACTGTTTATTGATAATAGTAAGCACTTTCGGCTAAGGATATTCCTCTGCCTTCTTCAGACTTGTACAATAACATATACAGCACAGCTTTTTATACAAAGCAAGAAGCTAATTAAAAACAATTAAAGTAATTAATTAAATTAAACACTTAATTACCTACATCCCAATATTTTAAAGGGCTAATACGTTTAAATAACTACATAATTTTTTAAAATGTGAAAATACAACTAACTAGGACATATTCTCTGCATAAACTTCTTATAAATAAAAATTTATATTAATAAAATATTTATATTGTTGAAATATTTATATTAATAAAATCAGGACAGCAACATGAAATCCAATTAATATCTACACTCCTACAAAAATATAAATATATCATTATGTAAGAAGTTGTATGTGATTAAGTAGCACTACATCCTATATAGAGAAAATAAACTACTTCATGAGTGCATCTACATATATTACCTATAAAAATGAAAATAAACCAGTAGTAAAAAATTAATAATAATAATAATAACTAATTGCTATTGATATCATTATCACTATAGAAAAAAACAGGTGTTTATTACATGTGTCTCACTACCTCTCAGTTCGTACATTAACCATAGAGATGTTATCCCAATAGTAAAACAATGTAATAACAAACTCATCTCTTCAGTGCTTTTAGTTTAAGAATGCATTTAATAGATGCATACTCATTCAACCCTGGGGGTAAATGGGCAAGTGTTCTAATTTGCCAGAAGACCTCCTGTTCTTCAAGCCATAGTTGCCATGCCCCCCCCCCCCCGAGGTGTGTTTTTACCTGCTGTACAACTGAAAACAAAAAAGAATGCTCAGGATATTCACAAATATGCTTGGCGAGTGCATTGGTCATATCCCTTCTCCCTATAGCATATAAGTGTTCATAAACTCTTTACTTTAATGACCTCGCCGTTTTACCAATGTAAAACGAGGGACATCTCCTACACAAAGCAACATGTTTCACAATTGTACTTGTTATTGATGGAATAAATTTTACCATTGATGTTAACCTTATTACCAGGTAAAATATATTTACACTGGGGCCACATCCCACATTTGGTCATGCCCGTGCTAATTGTTTTGGTTTTAACTGTAGTCTTTTCGACAAGGTTCTTTAAGTTAACCCCTCTCCTATATGTGAAAGTTGGATGTAGTCCTATCACTTTGGCCAAAGACCGATCCTCCAAAAGAATGTTCCAATTTTTGGAAATAATGCCCCTAATTAGATTGAAATCTGTGCAGTAAGTAAAGAGAAAATTAATAGGTGGTACTTCGCCTATTTTGATCTTCTGTGCTACGTGCATTGTTCCCCCTCCCAACAGAGGCCTAAAATGGCCTGTTTCTCTTTTAACCTGAACTTCATCCATTACCTCTTGTATTAGAGAGTCCGGATAGCCTCTCATAGAAAACATTAAACATAAGATGTAATGGGATCCTATCTCGCCTACATTCACAACATATGGGTTCGGAGCCGATCCATCGGCTCCGACTCGGCAACTAATACACTAGCACGAAGTCTCTCATTGGCTGGGCTACTCCCTATCCCAGGATGCACTACACCTGCTTCCCCAGATCTCGTTTGCCGCTTAACAAGCTGGACGTGGTCTCGACTTGGCTGGAGCTAAGTGGTTCTTTTTACCTTATTGGTCCTTGACCTAGGGAATTTTTGTCTATATTAACCAAACAGCTGTTTTAACAGCTATTTCTTACTAGTTCTTATTGTTTTTTTGTTGAGTGCTTGTTTCCAAAAATTTAATTTGTTCAGTCGGGCAAGGCCCGTTTAAGTTAGAGGGCCTTTGCCCTACCTTTTGAGTGCTTTTAGTTTTTATTAACTTTTGGTTAGTTGTTTTTGGGCAAAGCCCGTTTAAATTAGAGGGCTTTGGGCGTTTAACTTGTTTCAAATTGTTGTGAGGTAAACTGTCACCAGTACTCGCGCCAGTGTGTCTCGCGCTTTTCAGTTGGCGCAATTTGTGTGTAGTGCTATACTTGTTGTGGTAGAGTAGTATTTCCTTAGAGTTGTACTTGTTGTGGCCTGTATCATGTCTAAGGAACAAAAGTCAGGTTTTAAAAATGCACTCGGTGCAAATATAAAATGTCCATTACAGACAGTCATTCAGTATGTGTTTATTGTTTGGGGCGAAACATCTGCAAGAGACTTGTAGCGTCTGTCATGCTTCTCATCTAGAGTTCTTCAAGAACGCAAGAACAAATTAATATTGAAAGGGCTTATCAAACCTTCTTTTGAGGAAGCCTTAGATCTACCTGTTGCTTCCAAAGAAAAGATCGTCGGCTCCGACAAGTCCGTCGGAGCCGACTTCTAAAAAGACAAAATTGACCTCTTCTTCCTCGGCTCCATTGACTTCGGGGCTGCCTCGATACCTCCTACCTCGGCTCCATTGCCTTCGGAGCCGCAAGTTGGAGTATCGAGAGGTGAATCACCTCCATCGGTTCCAATGGCTTCGGAGCCGGTGGAAGTGTGCAGCTCAGACTCTTCCCCCTCGGCTCCGGAGAAGGCTCCTTCGGTGCCGATGGTGGTCCATGCTGTGGTGGAGTCGGCGCCGATAGCATTGGAGCCGTTTCGGAGCCGGTCCCCTTCTCTCTCGGAGCAGAGAGGAAAGTCTTCTCGATTGTCTACCTCCTCTAAATCATCGAGACTTTCAGATTCGGACCTGGATAGGGTTTTACAGAGGCTATTCCAATCTCCAGTGTTTACTAAATTGGTCTCGGCTCCTGCACAGTTAGCTTTGGAGCCGACCCCCCCTACAACACATTCGATTCCTCCTCCAACCTCCTTGGAGCCGTTGGAGTCGGTGGTGGTGGAGCAAAGCGGAGCCATTCGGTCAGAGCAGAGACCCCTTCGAGGTCTCTCGGTTCCGACTGTGCTTCCTACCCTGTCCTCCGGTTCAGGGTTTGGTACTGCGACCTCTTCAGCCGGGCCCGAGGGGAACACTTTGGGATTGGGTGCTTCGGTGCCTAGTCTTCCTCTCGGAGCATCGGCTGCTGGAATTCCCAGTGCCATCGTGGCCTCTAGACCAGTGACCTCCTTGGATTCTGGAGGTCCGGCCTTTGAGGCCATGAGGAGCGCGCTGGCCATGCCTTTGCCGGTTCAGCAAGATTCTACCTCACCGTCCCTAGATTTGGAGACTGGTGCCTCTGTTGTGTTGCAGCCCCCGGCAGCGGGGCCCCAGGGCCTGAGGATACCCCATCGGGTTCCCTTCTTCGGTGGTCCGTCCGAAACTGCTTCGGACGAACCCCCACGGAAGAAATTGTGTAAGAGGAAGCACGTAGACTCCCAAGATGCGTCTGTTACATCGGATACTGACCTCGATGACGCAGAAGGGTCCCCCAAATCATCTTCGGATGATATCTCCTTCTCAGATATCTTGGAGATTCTGAGACAGAAAGGTGACTGGCAAGCCAAAACCCCTTCAGCTGAGGAGTCAGTCTTCCTCAAGGCCTTTGGGGCCCAGCCTTCCGCCTCCTGGGTGTCTCCGCCCTTCGATGAACTCCTTGATTTGGTTTCTCGAAGGGCGTGGGAACACCCTGATTCTGTGGAACCAGTGCCTGCGAGGCCCAATAAATTTTTGTCAGCCCCCCCCCAGAAAGAGTTTCTCACAAAGGGTGTGCCTGTAGATGCTTTGGTGGTGGCTTCTGCCACACAGCAGGACGTGGCAGAGGCTTCGACGTCTGTTCATCCTCCTAATAAGGATTCTAGGAGTATGGATAGGTATGGGAAGCGTACCCTGTCTTCAGCGGCCTTTGCCTTACGGTCGCTGAACTACTTATGTCATTTTACGAGGCTCCAAAGGGATCTTCTCAAAGAGCTAAATGACTCTCTTGTTGGTAACCTACCTGAGGCACTGGCCCCGACTGTTGGCGCACAGATGACTACCCTTTTTTCTATTGTTAACTCGTCCATGAGGCTCATTTCATATGCGGCCGAAGGGGCGAGTAGAGCAGCGGGAACAGGCGTTGCCCTCAGGAGACAAGCCTGGTTACGCTTGTGTTCGTTCACGGAGGCCTTCAAGTCTTCCTTCGCCGACGCCCCCTTTGATGGGTCATCTTTATTTGGACCCAAGGTGAAGGACACACTAACTCGGTGCGAGCAGGAGGGCAAGACTTTGACTGCCGTTGGGGCCCGATTTTCCGCCCCTTCTAGGCCTTACCCCAAGGCTGGGAGAGGAGGAAAAATGTGGTTTAGAAAATCTCAGAAGTCTTTCCCTACTCCACCCAGTGATTTCCCTCCAGAGGCAGGGGATTTTGGAAGACGCCGCCCAGAGGTGGCAGAGGCCCCGTAACTCTGGAGACCGCGATTCCTTTCGTGGTTCTTCATACAAACAACGTTCCTGAGTTGTTCCCCGACTGTGCAACTCCGAGCCAGTCGGGGAGTTTTGCGGCGCACCCACAAGCTTGGGAATCCATAACAAGCGATCAGTGGGTGCTTCGCATTACCGGAGGTTATATCATCCCCTTCAACAAACCCCCTTTCTTTAAGGGAAATCCCGGACGTATCACCCAGTCAGCGGGATCAGGCAGCATTAGAGGTTTCAAAGCTGCTAGAAAAAGAGCCATCCAGCCTGTCCCCATCGACCAGATCGGATCAGGAACTTACTCAAAATTATTTTTGGTACCAAAAAAGACAGGGGACTTCAGGCCCATTTTGGACCTCAGTTCATTGAATCGTTTCAGTAAAGAAGTCCAAATTCGAATGGTCACTCTTCAATCTATTCTTCCTTTGCTGGAAAAAGATGCATGGATGTGCTCCATAGATCTCCAGGACGCTTACTATCACATTCCCATAGCTCAAGAGTCCAGGAGACATTTACGCTTCGCCTGGAGTCAGTCATTTCCAATTCGAGCACTGCCCTTTGGTCTCACCACAGCCCCAGGGTGTTCACCAAGTGTCTGGCAGTGGTAACTGCTCACCTGAGAAGTCTGGGATTCCAGGTGTTTCCTTATCTAGACGACTGGCTCCTTACTGCCACCTCCGAGCATCTACTACTCCAAGCGCTCAGAGCCACGTTCACCTTGGGCCGTTTCTTGGGGATCACGCTCAATTTGCAAAAATCTGTACTACAGCCATCTCAGCATATTACTTTCATAGGCGCAGACTTAGACACTAAAAGAATGCGCGCCTTTTTACCGGCAGCAAGAATTCAGGTCTTACAAGATCAAGTCAAATCCTGTCTCCCCCTACAAAGGGCCCCGCCCATCGGATCCTACAACTGTTGGGCTCGATGGCGTCGACCATACTTTTAGTTCCCTTGGCCAGACTTCACATGCGAATTTTACAATGGCTACTGTCGGTTCAATGGTCTTATCAGGAACTTCCCTTGAACCACTTAATCATAATCACGGAAAGTTGCCGTCGAGATCTGCATTGGTGGCTTCTCCAATCAAATCTCGACCAGGGCGACCCTTTATACCTCAACGTCCGTTGCCACTGTGACTACGGACGCCTCCCAGGTAGGGTGGGGGTCATTACCTGGACAGGTCGGTCCAAGGCACATGGCAGATCCAGGAAACGCATTTGCATATCAATGTCCTGGAGATGAGAGCGGTACTATTGGTACTCCAAGCTCTCCATCACGCTCTCCCACAGGACCCGATTACTATCCTATCCGACAACATGTCGGTGGTGTGGTACATAAACAAGCAAGGTGGAACCAGGTCTTACCCACTATGCAGAGAAGCCATGAGACTTTGGCACTGGGCGGTAGCTACCAACCGCTTTCTAATGGCAACGCACATACCGGGGAAGTCCAATGTGATTGCGGACAGATTAAGCAGGACCATTCTTTTACCCCACAAGTGGTCCCTCAACCAGGGTATAGCTGCGAAAATCTTCGACAGATGGGGTCTTCCTTGCTGCGACCTGTTTGCCAGCCCTCACAATGCGAAATGCAGAGAGTTCTTCACACTGTTTCCTTCTCAGGGACAGATTCCCAGGGACGCTCTGACTCACATTTGGCCCCGGTCTTCTACGCCTTCCCTCCGTTCCCCCTCCTACCGAGGGTGATACAGAAGGCCATTTACATGGAGAGCGAGATGATTTTGATTGCCCCGCACTGGCCTCGTCAAGTTTGGTTTCCTTTCCTACAGAGGCATGCGATAGAAGGTCCATGGTTTCTGGATCCGTGCCAGACCTGTTGACTCATCAGTCAGGACGGCTTCATCCGTCTCTCAGGTCCCTGAAGTTGGCAGCATGGTTACTCCACTTCCATCCTTAGTCCGAGACAATGCTCTTTTGCCGGACGTGGTCCACATACTGTCTTCTTCTCATAAACCTTCCACCATCAAACTTTATTCCAGTAAATGGAAAAGGTTTGCCTTCTGGGCTCAAGAACGGGTATAGATCCTCTCACTGCACCAGTATCGGAGGTTCTGAATTTTCTGGCCTCCCTTTTTCAGTCGGGCTCTTCAGTTTCTACCATTAAGGTTCAGTTAGCGGCGATCTCTAATTTTCATGCTTCATTTGAACCTTCATTGATGTCTCACAAACTTTGTAAGGCTTTCCTTAAAGGGGCTTGGCTCCTTAGGCCTCCTTTATCTCATCCTGTCCCCTTGGGATTTGAATATGGTTCTTGCTGCCCTAACTGCCCGTCCTTTCGAACCAGCTGCTACTTGTGATTTAAAATTTCTGTCTTGGAAAACGGCCTTTTTAGTAGCCATAACATCTGCTAGGCGAGTTTCAGAACTTCAAGCTCTTTGTTCTGATCCTCCCTATTTGATTTTTCACAAGCATAGAGTTTCATTGAAATTAAACCCTGCATTTATACCAAAAGTGGCCTCCTCTTTCTGTATTCAACAAACTATAGAACTCCCTGTCTTTTTCCCAGAATTCTCTAATAACGCAGAATATACTTTGCATCAATTGGACGTACATAGACAACTGCGTTTTATTTGAATAGAACCGCTCAAACGCGGAAATCAAATCAATTGTTTGTTTCCTTTGCAGTGAACAAATTGGGTCAACCAGTAACAAAACCTCCATATCTAAATGGATTAAAGATTGTATCATTTTTATTTATTCACAGGCTAACAAAGACCTTCCCTTTCCAGTCAAGGCTCATTCTACCAGGGCAATGGCTACTTCCGTAGCTTTTCACTCCAAGTTATCAATAGATGATATTTGTGCTGCGGCAACCTGGACTTCTCCGCACACTTTCATTTCTCATTACAAATTGGATGTGGTTTCTCGAGGCAGAGCTTCCTTTGGTTCCACAGTTCTCAGGAGTGTGTTCCAATGAGCCACCCGGGATGTAGGTGCTAGGGACGCTGTCCCATCTGTTGTGAATGTAGGCGAGATAGGATCCCATTACATCTTTTAGTTATGTACTTACCATAACTTCGGATGTATGGGATCCATCTCGCCTACATTCATAAGTACCCACCCTCCTTCCCCCTTCCATTCGGATTTAGAGGAGCTGTAGTCTCTTTTTTTCTTTGAGATCTTTCTTGAAGAACTTTAGTTGGTTATAGTGACTACTAATTTTTCTGTGTTTGCATGGATGTATGAAAGCGAACAAACAAGATCTGGGGAAGCAGGTGTAGTGCATCCTGGGATAGGGAGTAGCCCAGCCAATGAGAGACTTCGTGCTAGTGTATTAGTTGCCGAGTCGGAGCCGATGGATCGGCTCCGAACCCATCTGTTGTGAATGTAGGCGAGATGGATCCCATACATCCGAAGTTATGGTAAGTACATAACTAAATGTTTTCACATTCGCTAATAAAATCCTGTTTTTCAGACACCTTTCTTGCCGCTCTGACAAATTGCCCTTTCACCACACTTCTCTTTTGATGAAAAGGATGGCCACTAGAGAAGTGGAGATAGGAATTTGAATAAGTTGGCTTTCTATGGATCACTGACTTGAATTTACTGTTAACATTGTCCTTACTTAGCTTAACATCTAAGAAGCAAATCTCCTCTACCCCTGTGGAATAGGTAAATTGTAAGACATCAGTCATTTTTGAAATACTGTTGATAAATTCAGGAATCAAATCTAATGGACCTTTCCATAAGAAACACATGTCATCTTGGTACCTTATGTACCAAGTGACATATTGTTGGTACATATCATTTTGGAATAACCACTGATGTTCCCATTGTGCAAGTACACTATTTGCAAAACTACATCCGCAAGGAGAACCCATGGCAATACCCGTCTTTTGGAGGAAAAACTGGTCTTTGAACACCAAAAAGTTATTTGATAACACTAAATTTAAAAGTGTTTCTACCAGGTACATTTGATCATTAGTTGCCTCTTTACGCAGCATGAAATTTATTGTCCACTCTATAGGAGGAATAACGGTGTACAAGTCCTTAATGTCCACCACAAGGAAAATGAGGCATTGATCATATTCAGTTTTATCAATATGTTCCAAAAAACCCCAAGAATCTTTACAAATTTGTGGCTCATTTTTTAGTAAAGGTTTGAGAATGTCATCCACTAGTTTAGCACAAGCATACGTAATAGAACCCCTTCCGTCCACAATTGGTCTGAAGGGGGGATTAACCAAATCCTTATGAATTTTCGGTGTGCCAAACAAGGTGGGAATTCTGGGGGCTGGCATAGTTAGATAATGTAAGGTGTCACAATCTATGCTACCTTCGAGAAACAAATCATCCAGTACTCCCCTAATCTTCTTATAAGCTAAATGTACCTCATTTAGGCTTGACTTCATATATGTATCTGATTGTAGGTGTTCAAGCATCTTTCTATCATAAAAGTATTCATCCATAAAAATGAGGCCCCCTCCCTTGTCTGGCATCATAACTCTTATTTTGCATTCATTAAGGAGGGAAATAAAAGCCAACTCATTCTTAGAAATGTTACCTTTCATTGTTTTGGGAGGAGCATGTGAATTAAACATTGACCTTAAATCAGTTTCACACAACTTCTCAAAAATACTTAAAGCACTGTATAATGGAGGATTAAATATACTTGATACTTTATGAGTATTGAGAAGTGTGGGCATATTGCCTAAACTGCAAGCCAGATTTAATTTACGCACATATAACTTCAAGTCTATAATAGTGTTAACTAGGTTACATTTTTTGTCAGGAACAAATGAAAGTCCTTTAGAAAAAAAGTCAATCAGAGCTTATTCCATTGTTAACACTGTATAATTATAGATCTTGAAATCACCTTGTTTACTGGTAAGAACATTAGGTCCCTTTATTTCGGGGGGAATCATCTCCTTCGTTGGTTCCCCCTTTTCTTCCTCTGTGTACGCCCCCTGTTGTTGGACGTAGTATTGTTGTTGTTCGACACAGGATTTGACCTGTCTCTGGCCCTGGAAAAACCCTGGTTGGTCTCATCTTCATTTGAACTCTGATCTATTTGATTTTGATTGTTATAACGTCCATTACTACCATTTGCATTGTTACCATAGTTCTTAATACACTCACTCCTCCGGACAGGCACCATGTCTTGGTTGAAAGAATCATCCTGAGTCGCCTGGGGGAAATTATTGTTGGTGGAAGCCTCATTGGCCCCCCAAAAAACAGTTTGCCCTGGAGGGGGAGGGGGGTAGACCATTTTATTACTATATTCCTTAATGTCCCTATCAATTTTACGTTTCTTGTTTGCCAACAATTTAGTAATGGATGCTTCAATGCTGGACAAAATCCTTAAATAATCATATTTGTATCTGATAAAGTCAGAATGTTGTTGCAAAAAGGACTCAAGTTGTATAAGGTCTTCTTGTAATTTATTTCAGCATTATAAAAATTAATTAGTGATGCTAGAAATTCCATGCCTTGTTTATCAAATAAGACCAATAGTTCTTGGTGGAAGACTGAGTTGTTGACCAAACCAGCAGGGTAACGCCATTGGCGCAAACCCTTTGGAATTATTTTCTTACTGATACATTCTTGGAGGTAAGAAACCTCCAACTGCAGCTTCCTGCAACGGAACAGCTTGTTATCAAAAGCATTTAATTTGTCAAGAAAAGAACTCACCGAGGTCTCTTGGTTGTTTGAAAGATCGCTTGTGTTCCTAGTAGAAACAAAAAAATCCCTTTTTGAAAGAAAACTAGCCATGGTTGGTATTGTCGCTATTTTTCCTTCCCCATGGCAATGTACGTTGGATCCGGTTACATCTCTGCCTGCATTGGGACTCCCTTCAGGCTGCCTTGCTGTTTCCTGTACTTTGTTGCCACAATGCAACAATTGTATATTTCCCCTATGTGTTTCTGGTGTTGTTACAGCCATGGAACCAGCCTGCTGTATAGGAGGGTTCCTCTCGACACGGTCCTGAATTTTTTGCGTAAGGTGATCGACTTTGGTCAGCAACATGTTGACCAGAACAGTTAGATCACCTGGAGAGGAGTTGTCCTCTGAGTTGTGATGAACACTTGCTTCATGCTGTTCATCTTGAGAGAAAAGTAGCTGTGATGCAGTCCTATGGTGCTCGTTACTCTGCCCTGCAGCTCCGTTTCCACCAGACATGACAAACTTGTAAACAACGTAAAACTAAAAACTGAAGTAACTTAAATAAGCGGAATCGGACAAAGCAGCAACAGCACGGACTGTTTATTGATAATAGTAAGCGCTTTAGATGTGCACAGACAATTGAGGTTCTATTTACACAGGACTGCTGGTCATAGAAAATCTGAGCAACTCCTTGTATCCTTTGCAAAACCCTTTTTGGGCAAACCTGTGTCAAAAGCTACATTGTCCAAATGGATTTCACAATGTATACTTCTTGCATATAAGAGTTCTGGCCGACCAGAACCTGTCTGAGTTCACGCCTATTCTACTCGTTCAATTTCAACTTCTGCTGCCTTTTGGTCCAGGGTGTCCTTGGATGATATTTGTTCTGCAGCCACTTGGGCTTCATCCCATACCTTTATTACACATTACAAGCTGGATTTAATTTCCAGAAGAAGGGCGTCCTTTGGCTCTGCAGTGCTCCGGAATATTCTTCCATGAGGACCTCCCAAGTTTATTTAGCTGGGGACTCTGTCCCACAGGTTGATGAACAAATGAAGTTAACTACTTCAGATAAAGAACTTATGTACTTACCATAACGTTCCATCTGAGTAGGTAACTTCATTTGTCAGCAACCAATCCCCCCTCCGTCCCTCTAACCTGTAGCTCGTCTTTTTAGGACCTTGTGTCCTCTGTTCCAGATAACATCAGGTTAGGAAGTTTGGTTGATCTTGATTGTAGTAGGTTATAACACTAAGCAAACTCGATCTGAGGACTGAGGAGGATGGCAGGGGGTTATGGGTAAGAGGGAGGAGCTTGGAGCTCAGATCTTAGCTGAATAAAGCTGCCAGCTCGGATCTGATTTGGATCCGATACCCACAGGTTGCTGACAAATGAAGTTACCTAGTCAGATGGAACGTTATGGTAAGTACATAACTTCTTTTTATGGTAAGAAGTCATTATTTCCACTTATTATATATGGCAGCTTTTTAAAATGTCTAATTCTAGCTTTTGTGATAGATGCCCCCATTAATATTTGGCAGGTAAATCATTTAAACAGTTTCTCTTGTCGTCACCTTTGAAACATATATCACATTTTGCAAGACCTTTGTTTTAATAAAAACCCTCAACAAAACAAACAAAAAAAACCACACCCAGAACACCCCCATAACTTGTTAACTTAATGCAACACACATATCTACTCACTTCTTCAAATAATGTTTAACTCTCCGAATAGGAACATTTGTGCCAGACAGCTGTTACACAGGCTTGAAAATTAGGTTATCCATGCTAAGGCACATGTTTTAACTGGTGTCTGTTCTTTATTTCATCTTTATTCCCCGGTCTCAGATGTGAAAACTACCAGCATACTTTCAGAAATCATTAACTTAGCCATGAAGAAACAATCATTCTCTCTTTTTTTTGCCCTGTTATCAGCTTGCCAGCATGGAAAAGTAAGAGAAAAAAAGAAAAATGTATTCTCCAACTACATCTCCAAATTATGGAATTCTACCCCAGAGCATATGAACTACTACTGACCTAATACACTTCAAAAACTGACTAAGCGTGTTTCTTATGACCAACTGGCTCTGCCCATGTACAGGACTTGGCTAATCTCTTCATTCCCCTATTTAGCACTCCATTTCCTCTATAGTCTACCCACTTACTCTCTTCCTTTTCTCCTCCTCTCCATCCAAATGTTTCCATATTCTCACACACTTACATTTTATCTTATCCCTGCCCTATCTCTCTCCTTTCCTTCTTCCTACCTAATATTTCTCCCCCTAACTTACGTCTCCACCTTTCTTCATCCTTTTTTCTTCACCTTTCCTGTCCATTCACGTCTTCCTCTTCTGGCCTCTACCCCCTCCTTTCTTGGTTTCAGTCTAGTGTTTTGCCTCCTCTCTATACTTTCTCTTACCGTATTCATCTTCTTTAAGTATATTTAATCTAATTCTTTACTGTGTTTAGTAATGTACCTGTGATGTTTATAATTCTCATAATGTTTATAATATGTTTCCCTGTGATGTAAGAATTCTTATGATGTTCTTAATTTCTGTTTTGTCCTTCTCTACATCTTGTAAAATTTTGCTGTGGAGCTTTTCTCCCTGGGAATCTGCCGAGATTAAGCCAGGGATTTTAATACAGACATTCACCTATGCAAAAGTAAGAGAAAACCTATCAGCTTTACATATGTTACAATCTGTGTACTTTTACACTCAGTCTCCCACCTCAGAAACCCAAGATTACAGCCTGTTAACTTAAACATGCTTTTGTCTAGCTCTTCTCCTGTTCTTGCACTGTAATGCCTACATTTCAGAATGCCAAAAAATAAGAAAGAAAGAAGAAAAGGCATCTGTTTACTTTAATAACTGTCACATAGGAGAACAACTAAAAGTACTTTACTACAAAATGTGCAATTTATATTGTGAATAGATTAATATAAATACTGTTAAAGAAACTGTTATACTTAGTTTTTTCTGTCCTCTTCCCCTTCCCTACAGTCAGAGGGAGAAGTGCATTTCAATTGCTCACAAGTTTAACAAAGTCAGCAAAAGTCCACACTTTTCTGCTTATTGTTATATAGCTGTATTTCACAAATGTGAACAATGCTTTCCTGTCTTATATTTATTCATTAATTTCTGTGTTGCTTGTCTTCTTCCAGTTCATTTCTATCTCCCAGAGTCCAATTCAATTCCATGGTACTCCTGTTTCTTCTGCTCAGCTTATGTGCTTTTCTCTCTCTCTCTCAAGCATTTCCTTTGGAACAGTGGAAACAGTTTCACTGGCAAAGTCTCTCCGTGTGCTTTATTATCAGAAGAATGAGAAGCAGTGTCCCCCTTCTACTTGAGGGCTCATTTTTTGTTGGACAAACTTTCACATTATTCCTTAGTTTGCTCTGAATCAAAAAATGACTTTGATCTTACAGGAAATTTTTTCTGAAAACAGTTGGATGCAGCAGCTTGAATCTTACATGCACCTCTCAATTTTTTTCCTAATTATTGGAATAGATTTGTTTCTCTTCTGCTTGGTGTACATTGAATAATCATTTTCCACAAATACTCTACTGTCTCAACTTAATGCATTGCCCTTTTGCAACTGTTTTGTCAGGATCAACTCTTTCTACTGGTAGGATTGCATCTTTACTAATATAGGTCTTGGCTGGCCAGGTTTAGAGCATACACACCATGTGCCCTTTCACTTAACACTTTTTGCTGTGGAATACCAGTCCAGTTACTTATTTCTGCCTTCATAAAATTAATACAGTCTTCTCCTTCTAGTTTTCTGGTACAGCAGAAAATCTCAGGTATTCCTTGTGTGCTCTGTCCTCTACTTCTACCATTATTGAAACTTTTCTTCTTGAATAGTCTCATTACTCACCCAGCTTTTTCTTCATTTCAGGTGTCTGATATTTGCAGTTTTATCAGCTCATCTGAATATCTGTGTAAAGCTTCTCCCATTTTTTCCAGCTTTTTGTTGTTTTAGTTGATATATTCCTTCAGTGTTTATTTTAATCAGCTCTGAGCATGTTTGATTTATTTTTCCTCTAGATTACTGGAAGCCATGTCATGTACCAAGGCTGGAACTTGAGCTGCTTTTTTTCTGAACAGCTGCAGGATTCTTCCCAGTCATTGTTTTATCTTCACCTTTTCTAGTTTATTTTCTTTCAGGATCCCTTAGTTTCTTATTTGCAGGCATCCAGTCAGTGTACTTACTAGCCAATAACTGAATTTTTCTCAAATAATAATTCTTTCTGCAGTTTCTCAGTTTCTGTTTTCACACTGAGAGAGTTGAAGTTAAGCTATTGATCAGTGTGCAACCATCTTGGAATTCCCTCCTGTTGGCTGTCTTTTGCAGTGTTCTACCGCTAAGCCATGGCTAGACCTCATTTTAGAGCTTCTTGCTGTGAAAGAAATTGATGTTACCTTGAGAGGTTGCTTCTGAGCCTGCATCATCCCAGGATTGTTTACTAGCAAAATCTATATTGTCCAGTCTAAGTGTAAATCCTCTAAAAGAAAGGATGTGTCTACTTCTGGAGGTAGTTACACTTTATCTTCTAAAGTTCCTGATAGGAAAGTTAGGCAGCCATCTACTGAGAAACGGCTGTCAAAAGTTGGAGGTGCATATTTTTGAGAACCAACCTAAGCATCATAATGTGGAATCTGTAAACAGAGAAAGTCTTTCCTTTGGATTTGCCGTAGTGTCCTATATCCTGTGTCAGGTCTTCACTTTCATTTTCTTCCCACAAGTTCATCTGTTTAAAAGTAGACTGTGTGACACTGTGGAAGGCAATACTGCAGGCAGACATGGACTTGTCTCTCATCCCATCTTCATTGTGTTCAGGGTGGCACAGGGGTACTGGCGTCTGTCTCTGTTCTAGCCCCCTCATTAATCTGTGTTTCATTACTTATTACATTAAGGCTGCCTAACACCCTGCTGGCACCAATGTTGACATGGTTTGATCATACATTACCTGTTGGTACCATCGGTTTTAACCTTGATGCCTTTGTTACCAACTGCCTCCAGCCATAGCTCCAGGGGTTGGATACAGTTTTGATTCAGGCCTTTTCTGTGGCAATGCTTACATCGAAGTCTTGCCTTTGAGCCTTTGGGGCCTTGAGCATAGTTGTTGGCACCTGATGGTTGCTTGGCGTTGTGGCTGTGGATGGTACTTTACTGACAGCATTGGATATCTCCGTACTAATGCTGGTAATGAGGCTAGGCTAAAGCTTGATGCTGGAGTCCTTGCTGAATGTGCATCCCTCACTGCCTGCCAGGCTACTGCCTTTGAGCTGCAGTGTTTCTAACCTATGTTTAAGCTTCTTGTTGCTTCATGGTTCTGGGACAGAAGATCTTCAGGCAGGAATGCATTTCTCTTCCTCCCTGGACAGATCCCCTGAGAGGATGGTGGCAAGAGATCATGTAAGAAGAAACATGTAAACTCCCAATAAGACTCTTCCAAACTGAACAACAATGTAGAGGGTGAAGATAATTCCCCACATACACCCCCGATCCCAAATGTGGGTAGATTTTACATATGTAGGCAAAAGTGGGCTGGCCAGTCATCCCCCTGTAATATTCTGATAAGGTTTTGCGGGAAGTAATCAGGTCTCTCTTCCTGTCCTTCCCAGTGTTTCTTACTGTAGGTGAGATTGTGGCTCTGGAGAGTCAAGAGAATTTAGAAAATGTTAATTGTATAGCCAAAATCTGCCCGGCAAAACAAGCATTCTAAGTGCGTCAGATGTTTGGGTGAATCCCATTTTCAGGAATGCTGACATTAGAGCTGGGTTCAAACCATCTGCTTTAAAGATAAACTGAACAGGTTAATGTTGGGAAAACTAAAGGTTGTTATTTCTGTTCTGGATACCACTTTATTTCCTCCCACAATCAGATATCGGATCAGATTTCTTCTAGTAAAAGGAAAATTGTTAATGAAGAAGATTCCTTCTGAGCTTAACCTTGAAGAAGGCCAAGAGTGCAGAGCCCTTAGCTTTTGGAGTTGCTGATATGGATGTTGATGTTTCCTAGCAGTCTCCCATCCCAATCTCTGTGCTTGGCATTGTGTTATTTCCAATCCCAAGTTTGATTCCCCAGCCCCACTCCTCCAGGTCCATCTGTTCCAGTAGGCCTGTTTCTGTAGATTTAAATTATAACAAAGATGTGGCAGACTTTAAGTATGCATCATTTGTGGTTTCAGGCTTCAGTTTCTGTTAACATCAGGATAAGCAAAACACCTTTACTGGACACTTTTTCTGGCATTCCTCCAGTGTTCTCCTCACTGGGTCCATTTCAGGCACTGGTTCCACTGAGTCTTTTGATGCAACCATTTTGGTTTATGTCACATGTCCATGACCCCTCTGGGTCTAATGTGCTATTCGCTAAAGGGCTGCAACTTCTAGCCTTGCCTTTCTCAGTGTCAACCATGCTGTTGATGCCAGGATTCCTGATACTGATCTCTTTGTTTCCAGGAAAGTAGCCACAGTTGTGCCCAGGTGTTGATGTCTCAGGGTTAAGGTTATTCTTTTTTTAGAGTTGAGGTTACACTTTGATCACTTTGGGGCCAGCCATCCCATCCCATATATCTACTTTCAGGTGTTTAGCATTGATGTACGTGGTATTTTCCCTTAGTACGCATTTGCTCATCAGCCTTGTGAGAGAAGACATTGAACTTTTATTTCTAGACTAGATCAAGTCCCTCAATCCCCACTTTTGACATGACTGTTTTTTGGCATCAGTTCTTAATGCCAACATGTTTGCATGAGGCATGATGCCATATCCATCCTGTGATCCAGGGGTTCCTGCATATGCCTTGTCTCAGTGACACGCCTCCTGGTCCCAGCCCTGGTATTACATACATCTGCCATCTCAGACATCAACCACTCCCTACTGTCCAGGGCAGTGGAACCAGCTATCTTTGTCAAATTATGCTTCTCTGTGCAGGTAGCCTCAGTCCCCCTCTTGTTTGAAACTGTTCTTCTCTCTGAGGTTAAGAAGGAAGTCTAGTTGCAAAAGAATGCACATTAACTTTACATGAGGGTTTCTCTCACATGATATAGACAGTCAAAGATGCAAGTTCTCCTCCATCCCAACTACAAGACACCAACTTCAGAGAGATTCTTGAGAGGATACATTTAAAGGTAGGATGGTCCTTAGAAATGTCCTTTTTTGCCGGAATGCATTTTAGTCCCCTAAATCTTCCTCATAGATGGTAACCCCAGTCAACAAAAAGGTTCAGTTATTGAGCCAAATTACATGGATGAAATCTGATGCAGTGACTCCTATCTTAATGTGGCCAGACAAGATCCTGAATCTTCCTAAGGACATGGCATTTTAGACACTGACTCTTGAGGTGGACTCCATTCTGTCTGCCACTGCTGTGAAGAAAGCTGCCCCCCCCCCATTTCCCAGCTGTCCGTATCCTGAATAAAGAGTTTTGATAACTGGACACAAAAGGGAAATGGGTTCCTCATTTTTTTTGTATGAGGTGTGTAAATTACATGCCCCATATGTTTATTAGGGGAAACCAATTTGCAAATCTTCAACTTTTTGTATGAGGGTGGTTAACTATGTCTCGTGCTGTGTTTCCAGTGGGACTGAGTAGACTAAACCAGCTGGTTGCTAGATGAGTTGTTAGATGGGGACTTAAAGGCCAACTAGGTTGTAGGTCTCACTGTATGTCTACTCTCCTAATGTCACCTCAAAGATTTTGCTCATGACACTAAGGCCAGGTTTTCTCAATGCTCTTTCAGGGAACCATGCTTAGTCCTGCTTGACCATGCTGTAAAAGCCAATTTAAAAAAAAAAACAAGAACAAGAGAACAAAACACCCACAGCTGTTTGTGTCAGTTTCTAAGCTGCTCTAAGCATGTTCTTACAAATGAAGCAGAACACGTCAGCTTTGGTTTAGGCCTAAATAGTGGCATTACAACAGTAGTTCTGTAAAGGGTTACAGACTTCCCAGCAACACCCAGACAGTTGACAGTCCAAAAGTAACCAGAACTGGAAGATCAATCAAAAGTATTGCAGGCCAACACCAATGTACTGGAAGTCTGTTTCCTGAGACCTGTCCCTGTCTCGATGCATTTGGAAAACACTTCTGCTTCCAGTTGTCCGTGTACTAGTTTCTAGTTTGTGGGTCACAGAAGTAAATAACCAGTCAAAAGCAGTCCCAGCACTGAGCCCTGTGGGACACCACTGTTCAGCTTCATGTTTTGGGATTCTGTCTTTTAGCAGATTTGCTGTCCTTCTTACCACGTAGGCTTCTATTTATATTGCATTTAGTTTATTATTTAAGCTACCATGGAGGATTGTGTCAAATACCTTGGCTAAATCAAAGCAGGCTGTGTGTATATGTGACCTCTGTCCACAGTTTGTGTTGTCTTTTCAAAATATTTACCAGAATAGTTAGAAAGGAGCTACCTTTTACAAAACTACATTGCTGTGGATTTAGCTTAATAAAATGTTTAATATCTATGTTAATAAAGACTGTTATAATGTGTTTCGGTTAATGACTTAGTTTCCAGGGTCAGTACTGGTGCCATCTTTATGGAGTGGCATCACCAGTACAGTTCTCTATATGTATTGGACTGAGCCTAGGTAACTTATGGAGAGGTTCTGCCAGAACATGTTTAGTAAGTAGTCCATTATGTTATCTGGTCCCATGGAGGGTGTGTTTTTAGTCTTGGAAGGGACTTCAGTACGTCTGTTAGTGGTGATGGTGGAAGGTTTAAGAGATACTGGGATCATAGGACTTTGGATAGGCATTTCAGGAGTGAAGTTAGCTCTGAATTTATTTACTAGTGACTTGGCAATGCCCACTGGGTCTGAGTAGGTTTTGCCACTTAGTTTGAGTTCTGTATATCTACTGAGCTGATGTTCTTCATCTCACATTGCTGCAGTCCTTACACTTGGGTAGTCCGCTGTCCTCGGTCGGCCCGAATATCAAAGTATAAGGCTGACGTCGGTCAAGGTGCATTAGACTGACATCAGGACGTCAGGGTACAAATGCGCATGACCGACGTCATATCCTCAGTCTTTTTTGCCGTATGGTCCGATGCAGAAGCAGCGTTGCAAGTGCCGTTCGGCGTTCTGAAATTTTTCGAATTCGGAGTTTCAGACCGAGTCAAAGTTGGCTAAGTACCCGTTGGGAATATTTTAGTTTTTTCTTGCCTCAGTGGTTTACCGGATGTCAGAAAAAGTGAATAACTGTATTTCTTGTGGGAAACAGATACCGCATAGAGATTATCATACTTTGTGTATTCCTTGTTTAGGGCCTGAGCACGATGTTGTTGGGTGTCGCTTTTGTGCTAGATTCAATAAGCGCACTATTAAGAGAAGGTTAGATTGTGCCAGGTTAGTCTTGAAGCGGTGCAATTATAATATGCCGTCGGATGCTCCGACGTCCGCTTCTTCGAAGAAGCGCAAGGACAAAGCAGCTAAGCCTAGGCAAGAAGAGCCGTCCGTACCAGACGCCGGTTCTTTAGAGGTGTCGGTGGAGCCGGGGGTTCCGCCGGAGGTTTCTCTGGAGTCCCAGGGGGAGACTTTGTTATTGCAGGATGTGGCCTCTCAGGAGGCAGGTCAGGCTGAAGGGGCTTCTCAGGTTACTGTACTCCCCTCCCTTCCTAGGGTGGTTAGGCCCTCTCTTCTGTTTCCAAGGCTTCTCCCAGAGGCAGGCCAGGTTTAGCTTCAGTTGGTGTCACTCCTAGTTCTTCAGGATCTGTGCCCAAGAAGCATATGCTTAAAATGGCAGAAGATTTGATTACTTTGATTAGAGGTTCTTTGCCCCCTCCTGATAAGAGACCTAGGGTGGAACCTGAGTTGGGGAGTTTTGAGCAGGCTTCGGATGTTTCTGAGTCTTCGGCTGAAGACTTGCAGGAGTATTCTCCTTATTCTGATTCTGATGTGGATGATTCTACTCCTTCTGCTTCTCCTCCTGAGGATTTTTCTTTTTCAGAGACTCTTCATTCCATGAGGGAGCATTTTAAGTGGGAAGGTCAGGACTTCTCTGATTCCAGGAAAAGGCTTGGGGAATTTTTGTTTTTACCCCAGCATAGGCCTTTGGCTATACCTCCTGTTCTGGATGTTGTGGAAGATGTGTTTGCAGAGGCTTCTCTTAATCCTGATTCTTTGCCTCCTGCTCCTGTTAAACCGGATAGGTATTACAGGGTGCCTGAAGCTCATAAGTATCTTTTAAGAGTCCTAGGGCGGACCCAGAAACTGTTAGTCAGGGGCCTAAGGGTGTTAAGGCTTCTGTTGTTAAAAATCCGGTTCCTCCAGATAAAGAGGCCAGGGCTTTGGATAGATGGGGAAAGAAAGTCTATACTTCTTCCACCCTAGCTATGAGGGCTTTGAATTGCCAGTTTCACATGTTGAAATACCAAAACTATCTACTTTCTCAACTGAAGTCTAAGGTAGATGCTCTGGCGGAAGGTATTGAGTGTAAAGAGTTACAAGATTTAGTACATGTTTCTGAACAGGTGGGTAAGCATTCTTTGCAATGTGGTTTTGATGCTGTACAGGCCTCGTCTAGGGTGGCTGCCACTGGGTCAGTTCTTCGCAGGCACGCCTGGCTGAGGGATCAGAATTTATCTGACCATGTTAAGACAAGGATTTTAGATGCTCCTTTACAATCTGATGTATTGTTTGGTACACCTGTTGAGGCAGTCTTAAAGAAAATGGAAGACAAGGCTAAGTCTATGCAGACTGTTAAAGATTTTTTGCAGGTTCAGCCTCCGAAGTTTAGTAGAAATTGGCCTACCAAGGGGTGGACGTATCCTTCTTATGATTCCCAGTCTAGGGGTAGATCTAGACGTGGTAGGGGCAGAGCTCAGGGCTCTTTCAGGCCTAGAACAGGGAGTTCACCTGCACAGTCTTCGGGTGAGGGCAGGGGTCAGTCCTTTCGTAAACAGACCCAATGACCTACCTTTTCAGCTGCCAGAGCTTTCTCGTCTGGCAGCACGTTTGGGAGGAAGGTTGGCACTTTTCAAGGAAAATTGGAGTTTAATTACCCAAGACAGATGGGTATTGGATATCATACACCAAGGTTACAGGTTTTACTTCCATACCTTGCCTCCTTTCAAAGGCATGCCAGACGTTCCTCCTCAGCAAAGAATAGAGGCTCACAAACAAATTTCTCTGCTACTTCAAATAGGGGCAATACAGCCGGTCCCTATGCCAGAAGTGGGCCTAGGATTTTATTCTCGCCTGTTCCTAGTACCAAAGAAGGGGAACACGTGGAGACCAATTTTGGATTTATCTATCCTCAACACTTATCTGGACATTCCCAAGTTCAAAATGTTGACGTTACAACAGCTTTTACCTCTGCTGGGCAAAGATCATTGGATGGTAACTTTGGATCTCAAGGAGGCTTACCTTCATGTTCCTATCAGACTGAGTTGCAGGAAGTATCTGCTTTCGGGCTGGGACTTCTCATTATCAGTTCTCTGCATTGCCCTTTGGCTTATCTACTGCCCAGAGTGTTTACGAAAGTTCTGGCTCCAGTGATAGCTTTCTTCAGGCTAAAAGGAATACAGATCTATCCTTATTTGGACGATTGCCTGATTCTGGCTCAAGGAAGGGACGAGCTTCTTCATCATTTGGAATATGTGATAGCAGTGCTAAGATGCCTGGGGTATTCTGTGAACGAAATAAAGTCCAGTCTAGTACCCTCTCAGGACATGTGCTTTCTGGGTGTGAGACTGAATACAGCATCCCAGATGGCCTTTTGACCCCGGACAAACAAAAGAATCTTTCCCTTTACTTTCATCAATTGTCTCATCAGTCCAGGCTGACTGCAAGGACAGTCCTTCAAGCCTTGGGGTTCATGGCATCTTGTATTCTGGTGCTTCCCAATGCCAAACTGCATATGAGGAAGCTACAATGGTATCTCAAAATGTATGGACACAGCACTGCCAGGATCTGGACACTGTCATTCAGATAATACCTTGCATTCAAAAGGAATTTTTGTGGTGGGCTCAGGAATGTCACCTAAACAAGGGACTCTCTGTGACCCGGCCAGAGGCGAGTCAGATTCTAACGACAGATGCCTCAGACAAAGCTTGGGGAGCTCATCTAAATGGAAAGTGGATACAAGACAAGTGGCCTGCCAGACTACAACATCTACATATCAACTTGAAGGAGATGTTAGCAGTCCAGTTTGCATTAATAGCTTTCAAGGATTTACTTCTTCCAGGGCAGGTGTTGATTCTAACAGACAACACAACTGTCATGTGGTACATCAACAAGCAAAGGGGAACACATTCTTATCCTCTATGCAGGCAAGCAATGATTTTGTGGGAGACTGCTCTCAGTTTACAGCTACATCTTCAGGCAAGGTTTCTGCCGGGAGCACAGAACTCCTTAGCAGATGTGTTGAGCAGACGAATTATGGATCCCCACGAGTGGAAATTGGATCCTCGTGTATTTCAAAAATTGACAGTGTCATGGGGAACTCCAGACATAGATCTGTTCGCTTCTCCACTAAACCACCAGCTGCCAAAGTTTTGCACAAAAAGGTTTCATCCCACAGCTTGGAAACTGGATGCTCTTTCTTTCAATTGGAGCAATCTTCATGTGTATGCCTTTCCACCTCTGCCTCTCCTCCCAAAGGTACTTCTAAAGGTCAGACAGGACAAGCCAAAGATGATTTTAATAGCTCCAGATTGGCCTCGACAGCACTGGTACCCATTACTGAGAAGTCTGGTACGGGAGCCTCCATGGCCTTTGCCTTCGATTCCACACCTGTTGTCTCAGGAAAACAGTCATTTACTCAATGTCAAGCTTCACTCTCTTCACCTAACAGCCTGGCATATTCTGTTTTGAACCATAGAGGGTCTCAACTTCCACAGCAAGTTTTGAATGTTATTTTGGAAGCCAGAAGGCCTAGTACAAGGAAAGTGTACGCAGATAAATGGAAGAGATTTTTATTTTGGAGTGCAGCAAAGGATTTTGATGTTTCTGAGCCTAATTTAAGTGTGGCTCTTCAATATCTTACTGAGTTACTGGACAAAGGTTTGTCCTTCTCTTCTATTAAGGTTCATGCTGCAGCAATTTCGCTCACTATGACTGTGACCCACCATTGTTTTCTCATCCTTTGTTCAAGCAATTTCTTAGAGGGCAAAGAATATAAGACCCCCACGTGAGCTCCTACTCCTGCTTGGGATCTCAATTTTGTGTTGGAGAAACTCACTCTACAACCTTTTGAGCCTGCAGCTACTACCGAGTTGAAATATTTATCATGGAAGACTGCTTTTTTGTTGGCCATTACCTCTGCAAGTGGAGTTTCTGAATTGCAGACCCTTTTGGCGGTTGAGCCTTTCTTAATTTTCCATAAGGATAGGGTATCTTTCGTACTAATCCTTCCTTTATGCCTAAAGTGGTTTCTAGTGTGGCTTTAAACCAAACTATTCATTTGCCTACTTTTTATGCAAATCCCCAAAATAAAGGGGAAAAGATTTTGCACACTTTAGATGTACACAGGCAGTTGAGATATTATTTGAGCAGAACTGAAGGGTTCAGGCAGTCTCAGCAGTTATTTGTTTCTTTTGCTTTGAGTTCTCAGGGCAAGCCTGTGTCAAAACAAACTATTTCTAAGTGGATTGGGTTTTGCATTGCTTTCTGTTATTCCCATCATGGCAAGGACATTCCAGCTGGGATTAGGCCTCATTCCACTAGGGCTACTGCCACTTCGACAGCTTTTTAAGGGGTGGCAACTAAAGATATTTTGGAGGCAGCTACTTGGAGTTCAGTGCATACTTTCTCTAAGCATTATCACCTTCCACTTTACTCTAAATCTAGGGCTGGTTTTGCCACTGCTATTTTACAGGGCATTTTGGCAGCTCCTGCTTCTTTATAGTTTTGCCATCCTCCCTTACCTCTGCTTTGGGATTCTACCCAAGTGTAAGGACTGCAGCAATGTGAGATGAAGAACATAGTACAGTTTTGTACCTACCATAAATGTAGATGTTCAAGATCCACATTGCTGCAGTCCAATTTACCTCCCTCCTTCCCCTCTGTAGTTAGAGGCGGTTGTGTGGGTTGGGTTGTAAATATTGTGTATATTGCATATATTGTACATATTATTAGTGCAAGGGTGGTTGGTTGGTTGTTTGCTGTCTTTTGGTTTTGACCTTTCTTTTTAGGGTCTTCTGACATCTGGGGCAAGAAAAGACTGAGGATATGACGTCGGTCATGCGCATTTGTACCCTGACGTCCTGATGTCAGTCTAATGCGCCTTGACCGACGTCAGCCTTATACTTTGATATTCGGGCCGACCGAGGACAGCGGACTACCCAAGTGTAAGGACTGCAGCAATGTGGATCTTCGAACATCTACATTTATGGTAGGTACAAAACTGTACTTTTCTTAGTTTCTAACATAGCTAAAATGATTTGTAACTATCCTACGCTTCATATACCAACCTGACTTAGTGGGCTTTCTTTGCAGATGTAATAGTCATTTTTTTTTATTTTAGTCAAAATTAGTCCTAATTTATTTATGTAATTAATTATTCACTCACATTTGTTTATCAGGAAAGTCAGACTTGACAATAACCTGTTTTTCGCTGCAGCCTGGGTAAAAAGCTCCATGTACTACATGAAGGCAAATACATTAGAATGTACCAAATATTAACATTTGATATGGACTGTAATTTGTCCAAGTACAATATAAAATAACAGAGTTGTAAAGATTGTCATTTATGCAAGTATAATGCAATATATAGAGTAACCTAAGAAATATCAAGACTGTCTAGTGAGAGAACTAAGCTTGATTTGTTTGTTACAAGAGGTGAAAAGAAAGAGAGAGAGCTGGAAGCTTAGGTGAGATAAATAGGAAATGTGCACAAATTCAAAAGAGATGAGAGAGACTGATGAGTTGAGAAAAGGATTATTAACAAGTTGACAGTGTCAGAGGTGAGCAAAACATAGGTTAGTAAAGAAAGAAAGAAACATGGCTGTACAAGAGAAAAGAAAAGAAAGTATGTGTGTAAAGTTCATAGGTAGGTACTAGGCTATCGGCCCAGGGGCCTACGTAAGCTTAGCTAACAAGGTTCCCTGGCTTACAGCACCCAAGAAAGTTATTTTCCTGTGCCACTGTCGAGCAGAGACACAGAAGTGATCCCCGGGATGTATTTCCTATTTCCCATCCACTCATCAAGATTTTTCTTGGAGTGCTAATGAAGAACTTTGCTTGACATAGATGGGTAGCCTGTTCCAGAGTATGGGAAGTCTCTGGGACAGGATTCTATCCCTCCAGCATGTCCTGTTTTTTGTGGTGACAAGGTTTAGGTCTCTAAAGCGTGTAGCTTGGAGGGATTGGGATTTCTTTAGGTGTAGCATGTCCAACAGCTCTGGGTTTGACATAGCTTTATATGTTAGGCAGAGATCACCTCGGAGTAGGCGATATGCTACGGAATAAAGCTGGAGTTTTTTGAGGCAGTCAGTGAAGGGCATTTGTTTGAGGCCAGTAATCCTTTTTGTGAGGTACTTCTGTGGCCTTTCCAGCTGCTGCAGATGTCTTGTGAAGTACATTCCAAAAGGGGCGTTGTACTCTGTAATGGGTCTAATGAGTGTCAAGTAGAGGGGAACAATTACCTCTTTTTTTTTTCCTGGATGTGAGCCCTTTTATAATGAGGTGTGCCACGTAGAAGGACTTCCTGACTACTGTGGCGATGTGACTATCAAAGGAGAGACTACTGTCCACCTGGGTCCCAAGGTCTCTTATCACACATGCGGTGTTAAGTAGATTGCTGCCTATGTGGTAGTTCATGGGTACAGAGTTTTTACCAAAGGGGATGACACTGCACTTTTTGGCATTGAGCTTGAGGCCATGGCTCCGACACCAGGCATCTGTCTCAGTGAGGCCCTTCTGTAGGATGCCCACATCATTCACTAATAAAGAAAGGTTTGCAAATTTCAAATGAGTATTTGATGGATATTTACTTTGCTAGAAAAGCAAGTAAGATTTTTCAGTAGTGGAGTGGAAGATGGTAGTAAAGTAGGGGAGAGGGTTTGTGTGTCAGAAAATTGATTATAGCTGGAAGAAATGAAGGGAGAGAAAACAGTAGCTAAAAGATGAAGGTAGGGAGAAAGATAAATGGATTATAGAATGGGATAAGCCTGGTGTGAAGCACTGAGGAAAAATAAACAAACTGGCCTTATTCATCAAACGACTTCATCAGAATACACTTAATGAGAGAAACAATGCCTTAAATACACTCTATCAAACAATCAATTAACTTAATTTATAACTAATTAAATGAAAAACCATTTAAAATTTAAATGTTTTAGAAGTTTGTAAATCAGACATGAGGGCTGGTGATTTCAAAAACTACCTAGAACAAAGAGAGAGACACTTTGGCAGATTAGATTAAAATCAGATACTATGCCAGGTTTAAATGAGACCATTAACTTGAAATGTTTTTTGAAGTATCGTAAACTAGCCATTTCTAAAGAGACTGATTTGTCTGCTTTTTTTAAATTTTGAATCTTGTGTTTTTAAATGTTTTTTCATTTAATTAGTTATAAATTAAGTTAATTGATTGTTTGATAGAGTGTATCTAAGGCATTGTTTCTCTCATTAAGTGCATTCTGATGAAGTCGTTTGATGAAAGCGGATATTAAATTTTTATACGCTATTGCCTGTCATTTGTGGATTCTCTTTGTTCAGTTCCTCTTTCCATTTTATTCATTTTCTTAGTGTTTTAGTGGCTTTTTGCATTTAAACTGGCCTTATTACTACAAATACTATTGGCAGTTTACAAATTTCAAATGAATATCATCATCTGTACTTCAAGTATTGCATTTAATTTATTATTTAAGCTAGCATGGAGTAGTAAAGCAAGTAAAATTGAATTGGGGGTCTTTAGAATTGTTGTATACTCTGATTTTTTTTCCTTTTGTATTTATGTTGATAGGCTACCAGGGTAGTTTGCATTTAAATTTCAAAAACAAAGTTCTTGCACATTAGGCCCTTTCAAAAGGTGCGAGGACTAAATAAACCAAACTTAAGTCAATCATCCAAAGTAGAGAAATGTTATGAAACGACCATGAAAAACACAAAGCTTGTTCAGCAAACCCAATAGACAGGAGTTGGCTTATGCTTTCATCAGTGCAAAACATAGACCAATCCACAGCTTAAAACAGGATACATTCAAATGATGTAGCTCTTAATTTGTACTTTATTAAAGCTACAAGGCATTATTTAATACCCTATACAAAATGTTAAAACATATAAAAATATATATCAGCATTAAAAACGATGAATACAATCCAAACATGTTCCTTATCAGAAAGACACTTGACCCAATTCAATTTGTTAGGACTAGAAACCATAATTCTTTCAATTCCCATGAACATAAAAGCAGCACCAGGGTTTTTAACTGTGTGTTTATAGAAGTATATTTCTTTCTTATAATGAATGTCGCTCAAAAGTTCATAAATCTGAGTTCTAAAATGTCTGGACATCTTCCTAACATAAAAAGCTGAACATTGACAAATGGCCAAATAAACCAGCCACTCTGTGTCACAAGTAGTAATACATCTCATATTAAACACCTTTGAAACATCGGCAGAAGAAAAAGTTTAACTTTTAAAAACTACTTTACAAGCAGAACAGTGTCCACATGTAAAATTCCTCAAGTAATTTTGGCCAATAAAAAGTAGTTTGTTGTATAGTGGAAGCATTGAAAAAACATAATTTTTGTAATGGTTAAAATTAGGTGCAACCATCTTATCTCTGCTAAAAATAAATTTGCACTTAGAACGTAGAAGTTCGGTACATCAGCACAAACCAAAAGACACACAACTAACCTACACAGTGTGCCCCTCAACCTAAGCCCCCAAGTCAAAACAGCTTGCCCAATGCACTAATCATAGGTGACTCGATAGTGAGGCACACTGATGTCCCACTCACTAGGTTGAATAAGGAGAAGGTAACAGCTGTCTGACAGGTGCTAGAAAACAACACATAATACATGCACTCAGGTCACTCCACAACAAGTACAAGTATGACTCTGTCACTGTCCATGTGGGTGTGAATGAGCTGAGACGTACCCCCCTGGACTACATGAAAAGAGATGTGGAGGAGCTCTTGGATTATGTGGCCCAGGCAGGTATGACCCCTAGCCCTGAGCAGTATCGTACCGTCGCCCAGAATGATATTGCAGTACAAGCAGCAAATGATTGACTTAAACAATTGGTTAAATTTCTGGTGTCATTCTAAGGGGATCCAGTATCTGTCTGCTTGGTATGACATGATTGACAGACCTCAATGTTTTGCCAGAGATGACCTGCATCTGTCACCCCTGGATAGTGGCTAAGGCTCTTGCCACCCCTATAGGGCCTTTTTTAGGCGATGTTCCAAAGACCAAATTACCACTGTAACAGCTATAAATAAATGCAATCTGAGGGTCATGCTGCTCAACGCTAGAAGTCTAAATCTCAAGATACACTTGCTATATGCACTCCTCAAGATGGAGAACATAGACATTTGTGCTGTAACGGAGACCTGGTTTAAAGCAGCAGAAAGCACCCCTGCGCTACGAGGCAGTAACTCATTCCACACTTTTTGGCCCCAGAACATGGACCAAAGCTCCAAAGGCGGTGGTGTCTCCATATTCATAAAGGAGACGCACACTTCCAGACTAGTCGCCCAGCATAACGCATCTGAGATGCTTCAGATACAACTAACATTGGGTAAGACAGCGATTCAGGTCATAGCCTGCTATAGGTTCCCAACCATGACCCAAGAATCTCACTCAACATTCCTAAGCATCCTGGAAACTATTAGGGTCCAACCCAACACTCTCATACTAGGTGACTTCAACTACCCCTCCATCAACTGGGAAAATTCTCATGCACCAATACACTGGCCCAACGCTCCCTGGAATTCATCAATTCCAATGCCTTGGACCAGCTCATTCTTACCCCTACTAGAGGAAGCAACATCCTTGACCTGGTTATTACTGACATGGGCAACCGTTGCTCTACACCAATAGTCAATTCCTCCCTGGTTAGATCCAACCAGAAACTAATCACCATGGAAATCCACATCTCACCCACACCCCCGCAAAGGTAACCACCATGAAAAACTTCTCCAAAGCTGGTTTTGTGCTTCTAAAAACAGAGGTGGCTAACTTCACGGCACCCATGTCAATGGAAAATAGATGCATGACTGACGAATCATACATCATTGCACTGTACCAACACGTACATAAATGCGTGGAACTAGCCATACTCAACAGAACTAAGACGCTGTCCTCCAAAAAAAAAAGGAGGCCAGTCTGGTGGTCCCCTACCATTAATAAACTCTACAATAGAAGGAAGAAACTGTTACAGAAAAAGTTGAAATCCCAAGACTGAAAAAACTCCCTTATTAGCCTCAACAAAAAGTTGAGATTCCGCGTCAAAACCTCTCAAGCCAGCTATGAAGACAGAATTGCGATAGACACTAAAAACAACCACAAAGCCTTCTGTAGTTATATGAAGAATCTCCATGGCAATACCCAGGTTTGCTCTGAGTTACTGCACAATGGTACATCCTATACTGAGCCAACAGATATTGCCATCATACTGGCCTACAGATTTTGTGCCAACTCACCAAACCAGGCATCAGCCCTTATATCACTAGGTGGGTTGCAAACTGGCTCACAGATAGAACCCACAGTGTGAAAGTAGCGGACTCCAAGTAGGACTGCTGAACAGTCATGAGTCGAGTCCCACAGAGATCAGTCCTGGGTCCTCTCTTGTTTGGCATCTACTTCTCAGAAGTCCAGGCCAACACGGAGGGACTCCGGCTGACCAATTTTACAGATGACTACAAGCTGTGAGCATTATTACCTCCCCAAGTGATGTAGACATCCTTTAGAAAGGCCTCACTGAGACCAATGACTGGTGTCAAAATCATGGCCTTAAGCTTAATGCCAAAACAATGTGTCGTCATTCCCTTTGGGAAAAACTCAGATGTTCTTCGTCTCACATTGCTGCAGTCATAACCTGTGGGTAGTCCGCTGTCCTCGGTCGGCCCGAATACCAAAGTGTTAGGCTGGCGTCGGTCATGGTCGCTCAGAGCTGACGTCAGTACGCAGTAGTACTTAAGCGCATGACCGACGCCATATCCTCAGTCTTTCTTGCCGCGTGGTCCGAAGCAGAAGCAGCGTTTGCAAGTGCCGTTCGGCGTCCTGAAATTTTCATTTTACGAGTTTCAGACCGAAGACCAGTTGGGCTAAGTACCCCGTTGGGGAATATTTTTGTTTTTTCTTGCCTCAGTTAATCCGGATGTCAGAAAAAGTTAATAATTGTATTTCTTGTGGGAAACGGATACCTCATAGGGACTATCACTCTCTCTGTATTCCTTGCTTGGGGCCTGAACACGACGTAGTCAGGTGTCGCTTTTGTGCTAGATTTAATAAGCGCACCATTAAACGCAGACTAGACTGTGCTAGGCTTGTTTTCGGTAAGCGGTGTAACTACAACATGCCGTCGGATCCTCCGACGCCCGCTACCGCTAAAAAGCGAAAAGATAAATCGTTAAAGTCTAAGCAGGATGAGTCGTCCGTGGCGGATGCCGGTTCTATGGAATCTACGGTTGAATCTGTGGATCCAGCCGAGGTCTCGGCTGAATCACAGGGGGAACCTTTAATATTACAGGATTTGGCCTCTCAGGAGTTAGGTCAGGCCGAGGGGGCTTCTCAAGTTTCTGTGGTTCCATCCTTACAAAAGGTGATTAGGCCTTCTACTTCTGTCACTAAAGGCCCTGCTAAAGCTAGACCTGGTCTTTCTGGTACAGGCATCAGCCCAAGTTCTTCGGGCTCTGTTCCTAAAAAAACATATGATGTTAAGTTGTCAATCTCGCCTTCATTCTTGCTTGATGGGTTCGGAGCCGATCCCTCGGCTCCGACTCGGCACTTGCTAAGCTCGAGAGTTTCTTCTACCAGCTCGAGGCAGCCCCATATCCCATGATGCAAGGCGGTAAGTACCCAGATCTCGTTTGCGCCCGCTTAGGAGGTCTTCTTTTACCAGCTCCTGGTAAGTTGTTCACTTTTGTGAGTTTTAAGCCCCTTTTAGTCAAAAAACCTTGTATTGATAGTTTTAAGTTTATATTATCCCCTTTCTGACAGAAATTCCCTGTCTCCTTTATTTTTTGTTAGTGTATCTTAAAACCCTATCCCATCCCCCCCCTGTTAGGGTGTGTGTATTGGTTTTATAGAATACCTTTTGGTATTTTATTTAAGTTATTTTTGACTGGTGTGTGTGTGTGTGTGTGTTTTTCGGCACCATGTCAAAGGAGAGGGTCTCAGGTTTTAAGAAGTGTGACTCGTGCTGTCAGAAGATGTCTCTGACAGACGGTCACACTTCTTGCCTGTATTGTCTGGGCCCTCTTCACCTGCAGGACTCCTGTGCTATTTGTCACTCCTTCAGCCAGAGAGTCCTGCAGGAGAGACATAATAAACTGGTTCTTAGGGGCCTTCTTAAGCCGGAGGGCTCTCCGGCTAAGTCGGCTCCACCAAAACCAGCAAAAGTTTCCAAGGCCCAGGCTTCTGTTTCTAAGCCTGCGGCCTCGGCTCCGACTCGTACTGAGTCGAGATCGGCTCCGGCTGGAGCCGATTCTGGCTGAAAGCGTTCGGCACCGATGGCTATCGGTGCCGAACCTATTTTGACCGCCGATGTCGGCTCCGATCGGTTGCGACACCCATGTGGCACAGGCATCGGTGTCGGCTCCGATCGGCTCCGACACCGTTACTTTGGTGGCTGTATCGGCTCCGGCTGGAGCCGATACATCGAGCTTCCTGTCGGCTCCGGAAGTCGGCTCCGACAGGATCTATAGTATCGGCTCCGATGGCTCATTCCAGGAAGAGGTCGAGGTCTCCTTCCTTGGTGCCGCTACTGTCGGCTCGGCTTCACCTCTTCTATCGGAACGGAGCCATCGGGCCGATCTTCAAGGTCATCCAGGTTGTCAGATCATGACCTAGAGAGTGGTCAGTAGATTACTCAAGTCACAGGTACTGGCCCAAATGTTACACAGTCCGTCTCAACAGACAACTGTTGGTCCACACCCAGTTACAGTTCCTCCTTCAACTCTACCCCAGAGCTTGGAGTTGGAGTCTTCGGGAATGGTTACTGCTACGGCTGGAGGGCGGATACCCCTTCTGTTCCTTCAGCCTCTACTCTTATCTCCTCTTCCTTAGAGGGATTTGGTGGTCGGGCTTCCATGGTCTCCTCCGAGGGGGTGAGTGGCATCGGACCCTTGTCCGAACCCGCTCTCCCCTTGGAGCCTCGGCCTTGGTTAGCTCGGCTCCTACATCTGCCTCGGAAACTTCCCTTGCGGTGGTCCCTGGAGTTCCTAGCTCTTCGGAGCGGGTTCTCTCGGAACTGCCTGGGAGGGAGCATTCGAGGTGATGAAGAGTGTACTGGCCACTGGTATCAGTCAGCAGTCTGTTCCCGTAGCTCCTCCCTCTATAGTACCTGTTGACATCTCTGCCACTTCTCTTGCTACAGGACCCAGAGATCCTCCGCCTCAGGTTTCCCCATTGGGAATTTCCCCTCTTCCGAGGATTCTCCTGATGTTTCGGGAGATCCTCCTAGGAAGAGGACTTGTAAGAGGAAGCATGTAGACTCCCGAGTCTGTCACTTGGATACTGACTTTGATGAGTCAGAGGGATCCCCTAGATCCCCTCTGAGGATGTCTCCTTCTCAGACATCCTAGAACTTCTGAAACAGAGGGAAACTGGCCCACCAACAATCCCTCTGAGGATGAGTCAGTATACCTAGAGGCGTTTGGATCTCGGCCCTCCACCTCCTGGGTGTCTCCGCCTTCGACCCCTTATGCAGGTTATTGCACGAAGGCGTGGGCAGCTTCTGACTCTGTAGAGCCAGTCCCTAGGAGGCCTTCAAAATTTATCACTGCCCAGTGACAAACAATTCCTTACCAAGGGTGTCCCGCTGATGCCATGGTGGTGGCTGCGGCCACCAAAAGGAACTTGCAGATCCTTCCGTGCCCGTCCATCCTCCTAATAAGGACTCTAGGACCATGGATAGGTGCGGCAAGCGGATGTTTTCCTCAGCGACCTTTGCTATCGTTCGCTGAATTATCTTTGTCACTTCACCAGACTCCAGAGATATCCTGAAGGAGCTGGGAGAAGTAGTTCAGGATCCTACAGCTGCAGGGGCTCAAGAAAAGATTGCTTCGCAGCTAGGAACCCTCAATTCCATTGCTAACTCCTCCATGCGGCTAATATCTTATGCTGCGGATGGAGCGAGTAGAGCCGCAGGCACAGGTGTGGCTCTTAGGCGCCAAGCCTGGATGCGGCTATGTGATTTTATGGATCCCTTTAAGGCGTCCTTCACAAATTCTCCCTTTGATGGGTCAGCTTTGTTTGGCCCTCAGGTGAAGGAAACCTTGACCAGGTGTGAGCAGGACGGCAAGACTCTTTCTGCTGTTGGAGTCCGTTTTCCACCCCTTCTAGGCCTTATCCCAAAGGACAGAAGGGTGGGAAGATGTGGTTCCGTAAATCCCAAGGAGTCACGCCCGGATTCACGTGGTCAGTTTACCCCTAGAGGCAGAGGGGTAACAACAACAGACGCTCTAGAGGCAGAGGGGTCGAAGAACCAGGGAAACAGGGATCCTCTCTCTGATAAGCCCTTTCAGCATCCCTGAGGTGTTGCCCGGCTGTCCCTCCTTGGAGGCAGTCGGGAAGATTATCACTGTACCCAGAAGCCTGGCATTCCCTCACTCAAGACAGATGGGTACAGTCGATCATATCCAAGGGTTACATAATTCCTTTCGAGGAAAGTCCCTTCCCCTCAAGTTCCCTTCCAGATGTACCACCGGTCTAAGGGAGATTGCAGAGTTAGAAATCGCAAAACTACTGCAAAAAAGAGCCATTCAGCCAGTTACAATAGACCATTCAGAGCCCGGAATCTACTCAAGGTTCTTTTTGGTCCCCAAGAAGACGGGAGACTGGAGACCAATATTGGATCTCAGCAGACTCAACAAGTCTGTCAGGAAGACAAGATTCGAATGGTCACTCTTCAGTCAATTCTGCCCTTCTTACAGAAGGACAACTGGATGTGCTCAATAGATCTTCAGGATGCGTACTATCACATCAAAATTCACAGATGCTCCAGGAGATTTCTCCGCTTCGGCTGGGGTCCAGTCACTTCCAGTTCAGAGCCCTGCCCTTTGGTCTCACTACAGCCCCCAGAGTGTTCACCAAATGCATGGCAGTGGTCACGGCTCACCTGAGACGTCAAGGATTCCAGGTGTTTCCGTATCTCGACGACTGGCTCCTGTCAGCCACCACCAGGCATCAGCTTATACAAGCCAGGGATTACACAATAGACCTTTGTTCTCATTTAGGCATCTCAATCAACTTCGAAAAGTCATCCTTATCGCCCTGCCAGTCTATTACCTTCATAGGCGCAAACTTAAACACTGTTCGGATGTCAGCTACCCTTACAGAACAAAGAGTTTCAGACATTCAGACTCATGTCAGGATCATTCTGGCCAGCAAGAAAGTACAGGCCAGAATGGTTCTAAAGGTATTAGGTCTCATGGCTGCGGCCATTACTCTTCTTCCCCGGCTCGATTCTACATGCGCCTCCTTCAGTGGATGCTGTTCACACAGTGGTCATACCAGCAACTCCCAATCGTCACCAGATTCTGGTGACACAGACATGCAAACAGCATCTTGCTTGGTGGATCACATCGTCTCAGGTTCACCAAGGCAGGTGCTTTGTACCCCCGTCCCCGATAGCCACTGTCACCACGGATGCCTCCCTGATCGGGTGGGGGGGTCATTATCAGGGCAGGATGGTTCAAGGGGCGTGGCAACCGTTCGAGTACCATCTGCACATAAATGTCCTGGAGATGAGAGCAGTGCTTTTAACGTTGCAAGCCCTCAACGACTTTCTTCCCGTAGGGACAATTGCAGTCCAAACAGACAACATGTCTGTAGTTTGGTATATCAACAAACAGGGCGGAACCAAGTCCTACCCCTTGTGTCGAGAAGCGCTCAGACTTTGGCAATGGGCGATCTCCTCTCATCGGTTTCTGGTAGCAACGCATATCCCTGGGAAAACCAACATTATAGCGGACAGATTGAGCAGAGCTATCCTCATGCCTCACGAGTGGTCTCTCAAGCAGTCTATAGCGGAAGAGATTTTTCTGGAATGGGGTCGTCCATGTTGCGATCTTTTTGCTACTCCCCAAAACAGCAAATGTCCAGACTTCTTCAGCCTCTTCCTCTATCAGGCCATCCCCAGAGACGCGCGGCCCCAGGATTGGCCCCAGGGACTTCTTTAGGCCGTCCCTGGATTTCCTCTGATCCCTCAGGTGATCCAGAAAGCTACCGTTTTGAGAGCCAAATTGATTCTCATTGCCCCTTACTTGCCTCAACAAGTTTGGTTCCCGTTCCTCCATCATCACCTTTTGGTGCAGCCGTGGCATCTGGACCCAGTGCCAGATCTTCTGATTCACCAATCCGGTCAGCTGCACCGGTCAATCCCTTCTCTCAACCTCACAGCATGGTTGCTCCACTTCCTTCCTTAGCCAGGCTTCCTTTGATCTCTAACCCAGTTAGAGACATCATAGTAGCTTCACTAAAATCCTCTACCAGGAGGATTTACACAAGCAAATGGAAACGTTTCTCTTATTGGGCTAAGGCCCAAAATATTGATCCTTTTACTGCCCCTGTTCAGGCAGTTCTGGACTTCTTAGCAGAGATTTTTCATGCAGGCTCCTCTTCTTCCACAGTTAGAGTTCAATTGGCTGCTATCTCCAACTTTCATGTCGGGGTCGCAGATCATAATATTATGTCCCATAGGCTCTGCAGGGCCTTCTTGAAAGGAATTTTCCTACTAAAGCCTCCTATCAGGAATCCTCCTCCTCAGTGGGATCTAAATCTAGTGCTGACATCCTTGATTCTTCCCCTTCGAGCCAGCTGTTTCTTGTTCCCTGAAACATCTTTCTTGGAAAACTTTATTCTTAGTGGCTATTACATCTGCCAGGAGGGTGTCTGAACTTCATGCTCTTTCGGTTCGACCCCCCCTATTTGGTTTTTCACAAAGACAGAGTATCTTTGAGAACTAACCCAACCTTTTTGCCTAAGGTCGCTTCAAAGAACAATTTGAATCAATCCATTGATCTCCCTGTGTTTTTCCCTAACTATTCAGATAGGGCGGAACAAAAGCTACATTATCTTGATGTCCACCGTCAACTTAGATATTATTTGGACAGAACAAAAAAATTTAGAAAATCTGATCAACTTTTTGTTTCCTATGCGGATAATAAAAAAGGCCTTCCTGTTTCTAAAGTGACCTTGTCCAGATGGCTTTCTTCGGTCATCTCTGAAATTTATACTCAGGGGAAAACAGCTGTGCTCAAAACCTAAAGCACATTCAACTAGGAGCTTAGCTACTTCTACAGCTTTTCAAGCGAGACTTCCTTTGGACACTATTTGTGCAGCGGCCACTTGGGCCACTCCTCACACTTTTGTTTCCCATTACAAATTGGACTTGGCCTCCAGGGACAGAGCCAGTTTTGGCTCTACAGTCCTCAAGAGTTTGTTCCATTGAGCCACCCAGGATAGAGGTGCTAGGGACGCGGTCCCATCAAGCAAGAATGAAGGCGGGATTGACAACTTAACATTAAGAAGTTATGTACCTACCATAACGTTCCATGTTAGTTGTCTTCTCTCGCCTTCTTTCTTGACCCTCCCTCCTTCCCCTGGCCTGGACAGACCTTGTATAAGAAACTATTATGCTAAAGACCATTCAGACCTGGTCCTTTTTACATCTGTAAGTTTCTTCTTCCTTTGGGAAGTATTCTATGCTTGGTGCTATTGCCCTTTGTTAACAAACGAGATCTGGGTACTTACCGCCTTGCATCATGGGATATGGGGCTGCCTCGAGCTGGTAGAAGAAACTCTCGAGCTTAGCAAGTGCCGAGTCGGAGCCGAGGGATCGGCTCCGAACCCATCAAGCAAGAAAGAAGGCGAGAGAAGACAACTAACATGGAACGTTATGGTAGGTACATAACTTCTTATTAACAATGGTTCGATGCTCTTCAGGCTTCTTCCAGGGTGGCTGCTACTGGTTCAGTTATTCGTAGGCATGCCTGGCTAAAGGATCAAAATTTGTCAGAGCATGTTATAGCTCGAATTTTGGATGCTCCCCTTCAATCTGAGGTTCTTTTTGGTTCTCCTGTGGAAAAAGATGGAAGACAAAGCTAAGTCCATGCAGACGGTTAAGGAATTTTTGCAAGTGCAGCCCCCTAAGTTTAGCAGGAATTGGCCTGCAAAAGGATGGTCTTACCCTTCTTCCGATTTTCAGTCTAAGGGCAGGTCTAGACGTGGTAGGGGTACAGCTCACGCTCCGGGTTCTTTCAGACCTAGGACTTGGAGTTCTCCTGTACAATCTTCTGGTGAGGGCAGGGGTCAGCCTTTTCGTAAACAGACCCAATGACCTGTATCTCCAGCTGCCAGATTCTTCCTGCCTGGCAGCTCCTCTAGGAGGAAAGTTGGCTTTATTCAAACGAAACTGGCTTTTGGTCACCCAGGACAAATGGGTGTTGGACATTATAAATCTAGGTTACAAGTTTTATTTTCACACCTTCCCTCCTTTCAAAGGCATGCCATATGTTCCTCCTCAGCAAAGGCTGGAGGCTCACAAACAGATTTCTTTGCTTTTGCAAATGGGGGCAATCCAGGTGGTCCCTCCGTCAGAAGTAGGCCTAGGGTTTTATTCTCGCCTATTCCTTGTGCCAAAGAAAGGAAACACTTGGAGGCCAATTCTGGATTTGTCCATTCTCAACACATACCTAGACATTCCAAAGTTCAAGATGTTAACTTTACAGCAACTTCTGCCTCTGCTAGGCAAAGATCACTGGATAGTAACTCTGGATCTCAAAGAGGCTTATCTTCACATTCCTATCAGGCCCAGCTGCAGGAGATTCCTGCATTTTCGGGCTGGTACTTTTCATTATCAGTTCTCTGCATTGCCCTTTGGCTTATCTACTGCCAGGGTGTTCACAAAGGTCCTGGCTCCTGTGATAGCCTTCTTAAGACTGAGAGGAATACAAATTTATCCTTATCTGGACGATTGCCTCATTCTTGCTCAAGACAAAGACAAGTTACTTCAACATCTACAGTATGTAATGGCAGTTTTAAGTTGCCTAGGGTATTCTGTGAACGAAACAAAGTCCAGTCTAGTACCCTCTCAGGACATGTGCTTTCTGGGTGTGAGACTGAATACAGCCTCTCAGATGGCTTTTTTGACCCCGGACAAACAAAGAAATCTTCACCTATACTTCCAGCAACTATCAGTAATGTCCAGGCTGACTGCAAGGACAGTCCTTCAAGCCTTGGGGTTCATGGCATCTTGCATTCTGGTACTTCCCAATGCCAAACTGCATATGAGGAAGCTACAATGGTATCTCAAAAGTGTATGGACTCAACACTGCCACGATTTGGACACTGTCATTCAGATAATACCTTGCATCCAGAAGGAATTCTTGTGGTGGGCTCAGAAATGTCACCTAAACAAGGGACTCTCTGTGACCCGACCAGAGGCGAGTCAGATCTTAACGACGGATGCCTCAGACCTGGCTTGGGGAGCACACTTCAATGGGAAATGGATTCAAGACACGTGGCCTCCCAGACTACAGCATCTGCATATCAACATGAAGGAGATGTTAGCAGTCCAATTTGCCCTGATGGCTTTCAAGGATCTACTTCAACCAGGACAGGTGTTGATTCAAACAGACAACACAACAGTCATGTGGTACATCAACAAGCAGGGGGGAACCCATTCTTACCCTCTTTGCAGACAAGCTATGATTTTGTGGGAGACTGCTCTGAATTTGCACATCACTCTTCAAGCACGGTTTCTGCCAGGAGCACAGAACTCCTTAGCAGATTTATTGAGCAGACAAATTGTGGATCCCCACGAGTGGAAATTGGATCCTCACGTATTCCAACAGTTGACAGTGGCTTGGGGAACTCCAGACATAGATCTGTTCGCTTCTCCACTAAATTTCCAACTGCCAAAATTCTGCACAAAGATGTTTCACCCAAAAGCTTGGAAAGTGGATGCTCTATCTTTCAGTTGGAACAATCTTCATGTCTATGCTTTCCCTCCTCTGCCTCTCCTTCCCAAGGTACTCTTGAAAGTCAGGCAGGACAAGCCTTGCATGATTCTAATAGCGCCAGATTGGCCACGTCAGCACTGGTATCCTCTGCTGAGGAGTTTAGTACAGGAGCCTCCTTGGCCTTTGCCACAAATTCCACACCTGTTATCTCAGGCAAGCAATCATTTTCTCAATGTCAGGGTGCAGTCTCTGCATCTGACAGCCTGGCGTATTCTGTTTTAGACCCAGGGGGGTCTCAGCTTCCTCAACAAGTTTTGAATGTCATTTTGGAAGCCAGACGGCCTAGTACTAGAAAAGTTTATGCTGATAAATGGAGGAGATTTTTTCTTTGGAGCACAGCAAAGAGCTTTGATGTTTCAGTGCCTAATTTGAGTTTTACACTACAGTACCTTACTGAATTATTAGACAAGGGTTTGTCTTTTTCCTCTGTGAAAGTTCATGCTGCAGCCATTTCTGCTCACTATGATTGTGACCCTCCTTTATTTTCTCACCCTTTGTTTAAACAATTTCTTAGAGGGGCAAAAAACATAAGACCCCCACGTAGAGCTCCTACTCCTTCCTGGGATCTCAATTTTGTGTTGGAAAAGCGTACTTTACCTCCTTTTGAACCTGCAGCTACGTCTGAGTTGAAGTTTTTGTCCTGGAAGACTGCTTTTTTGTTGGCCATTACGTCTGCTAGGAGGGTATCTGAATTACAGGCTCTCATGGCAGTTGAACCCTTCCTGATATTTCATAAGGATAGGGTGTCCTTGCGGACTAACCCTACTTTTATGCCTAAAGTTATTTCTAATGTGGCCTTGAACCAGTCTATTCATTTGCCTACTTTTTATGCTGATCCCCAAAATAAAGGGGAAAAAATCTTGCATTCTTTGGATATTCACAGGCAGTTACGTTATTATTTGAGCAGAACTAAAGAATTCAGGAAGACTCAACAGTTATTTATTTCTTTTGCTTTGGGTTCACAGGGGAAGGCTGTTTCTAAGCAGACTATTTCTAAGTGGATTGGCAATTGTATTGCTTTTTGTTATTCTCATCATGGGAAGGATGTTCCTGCGGGGATCAGACCTCATTCCACTAGAGCAACCGCCACGTCTACTGCTTTTTTAAGGGGGGTAGCTACTAAGGATATTTTGGAGGCAGCTACTTGGAGTTCAGTACACACCTTTACTAAACATTACCATCTCCCTCTTTATTCTAAGTCTAGGGCTGGGTTTGCCACTGCAGTTTTACAGGGCATGTTGGCAGCTCCTACTGCTTTTTAGTTTGCCAGCCTCCCTTTACCTTTGCTTTGGGATGCTACCCACAGGTTATGACTGCAGCAATGTGAGACGAAGAACATAGTACAGTTTTGTACCTACCATAAATGTAGATGTTCGAGGATCCACATTGCTGTGGATCCAATTTTCCCTCCCTCCTTCCCCTCTATAGTTTGGGGTTGCTGTGTTTCTTTTGGGATAATGATTATTTTATTTTGGTTGGTTGTTTGGTATTTCTATTTTGGCTGTGGCCTTTCCTTTTTAGGCCTTCTGACATCTGGGGCAAGAAAGACTGAGGATATGGCGTCGGTCATGCGCTTAAGTACTACTGCATACTGACGTCAGCTCTGAGCGGCCATGACCGACGCCAGCCTAACACTTTGGTATTCGGGCCGACCGAGGACAGCGGACTACCCACAGGTTATGACTGCAGCAATGCGGATCCTCGAACATCTACATTTATGGTAGGTACAAAACTGTACTTTCCCACTAATTATCACATTGATGGGAGCCCACTGAACACTCAAGGAGTTATAAGAAATCTGGGGACACAGGTTGACAGCAACCTCTCCTTCGACCACCACATTGCCACTGTGGTCAGAAAGTCCTTCTGTGTGGCACATCTCATTACCAAGGGTTTTGCATTCAGAAAGAAATAGATCATCATCTCTCTCTTTCCTCTTCCCTCATTAGGCCAATCATCAAGTATAATGCCCCATTTGGCATGTACCTCACTAAACACATGCAGCAGTTGGAAAGGGCCACAAAGTCATGTCCTACATGGACAGACTCAAAAAACTCCAGCTATTCTCTGCCTCATATCGTCTGCTAAGAGGTGATCTTGACTTACAAAGCCATGTCTGACCCAGGTCTTTTAGAAATGCTACATCTGAAGAAATCCCAATCCCTCCGCACCACACACTCCAGAGACATCAACCTCATTACCACAATCAACAGAACATGCTGGAAGGACAGGTTCATAACCTAGAGACTGCCCATGCTCTGGAATAGACTTCCATACATGTCAAGCAGAGCACCTCACTGACCCTCTTCAAGGGAAATCTTGATGAGTGGATGGGAAATAGAAAGTTCACTCCGGGGATCACTCCAGTGGCTCTACTTGATAGAGGCACTGGAAACTAATGTCGGGCGGCACGATGCCAGGGCACTTCTATGGGCTAGGCTTCTAAAGGCTCCAGGGCTATTAGCCTAGTACGCACCTATGAGCCTAAGAAAATGCAAGTTTGTTTTCTCATGTGGAGGATTTCCCTTTTAATCAGACTATAGCCAGGATGAATAATATAATTTTATGGGAACTCCATAAGGTGGTCCCCCTTAACAGAAGGAGATATGATATGTTACAAATATGTATTCCTCATCAATTCTTTCTATGCTGCCAGCCTTGGAGGATGTGTTGAAGGCTGCCTGTAATCATCCTGATAGCCAGCCTTCAGTCCCTGTAAAAAAGCACATAAAATGTATCAAGTGCCTCAAACTAATGTGTTCTTTTCTCTCACCTTTGACCTTACCCAGCTGCAATATCCACTTCATCTGTGATTAGGAATAGATTGGTACTGAACACCAGCCCTTTACCTGATGACAAGGAAGGCAAGGTGTTGGTCCATTTAGGTAAGGGAGTGTTTTTTTTTCTTCTACTTTGGCTTTCAGAATTCTCAATTATCAGACATACTTGCGGACGTTTGTACTTTGCTGTATGGATAGTTAGAGGGAACTATGTACTTCACTTCCTACTGGAGAAAGTTCTTTTTTCATATTGTTTCTAACTTGTCAAAGGTATTCAAACATGATTTGAAGAGTGTGTATGATTGTGTACATACTGTCTAGAGCTACTGCTACTGACACAGTGTTTAAAAGATGTGTTTGAGTATATTACCAAAAGTTTGCTGATGAGGTAAAGTCTGAAATCTTACATTCTGCTTTAGATAACAAGGTTTTGTTTGGCTTAGCTGCTACCTAGGTTCTCAAGAAGTATGATGAAATGGGGAAATGGATTCAGAGTTTCGAAGACTTTTTATGAATCTCAATACAGACCTTATATGCCTCCCCTTTTCACAAAAAGCCAAGTAAGCAAAACTAGACATTCTTGCAAACAAGGTGGTAAAAGAGATGGCCACAGGGAAGCAACAGAAACAGAGGTCCTTTCAGAAAAAGGAACAGATAATAGTACAATAATGACAGTGCCAGCATTCTGCACTCTCTCCTACAGCCAGTATCTCCAGAAATCCATCCCACATGCTAGTCCTCACCATACCATTTTGTCAAAAGATTGTCTCAGCTGAGTATATTGGGAAAAAGATGCTAAGGATGAAGCTACCAGGTAACAGGAAAAGAGGAAGGCCTAAAATAAGGTTTATGGATGTGGCAAGAGAGGACATGCAGGTGGTTGGTGTGACAGGGCAAGATGCAGAGGACAGGAAGAAATGGAAACAGATGATCCACTGTGGCGACCCCTAATGGGAACAGCCGAAAGAAGATGATGATGATTGTCTCAGACTCATGGGTGTTACAAGTGCTGCAGGAGGGTTACAGATGACACTGGATACGAAAATCTCCTTTTAGAGAAGATCCTCCCCATTATCATAACCAAACAGAATATTTTCTTCAGGTTCTTTGGTCTTTACACACTCAGAGAATCATAGAACCAAAGCCTACAAGTCAAAGGGGCAAAAGCTTCTATTCCAGAATGTTTTGGGTAACATAGAAAGAGGCTTCTTGGAGACCAGAACTAGATTTTTCATTTCTGAAGCTGTTTGTGAAAGTGTCAAAATTGAAAATGCTGACCTAACAGAACATGCTACCCCTCATGGTAACACTCATTTTAAAATAAGTTTATTTACCACATTCCCATAGCCACAGGCTTCAGGAAATTTATCAGGTTCTATGTTTCTGGGTCAACATTATCAGTACCCTGTACTACCCTTTGGATTATCTGCTTTCCAAGGTTGTTTACAAAATGCCTTGCTTCAGTCATAGCTTATTGCAGAATAAATGGCATTCACATTTTCCTTATTTTAAAAAATTACCTATCTTTGCAGTGTTTTTAATCCTGATGTCAAGGTTCATTTAATATGGGTTATGTTTCTTTGACCAATCTTACCTTCCAATAAATGTTGGAAAATCCTCCTTGACTCCATCTCACAAGATTGTTTTTTTAACTGCCTTAAAAATACTTCTCTTCAAAGTGCCTTTTTGATACAGGAGAACATGGACTTTTATCTGGAATTTTTCCTGAGCTTCTCCAATCAGTATTAGACTTCCGTAAGTGAATTTCTCAGGATCCTACGGTTCATGGCATCCATGATCATCCTAGCTAGGGTGCACACGATAAAGAGACAATAGTCACATGGACCCATCATTTACATCCTTTACATTGGCAGAGACAACACATTCAGCTGAAGACCAGGACTTCCTTTCTCTTCTCAGACCCCAAACCAATCTCTCTCAGCAAAAGATTGGGATTTTGTGTAAGGAACAGCTTCCACGGGATAAAGTTGGAGGGTCTGTGGAGTCATTAGGCAGAAAAAAACACATAAATATAAAGAAATGTTGGTTGTGATCTAATCCATTCCTTGAAATCTCTCCATCATCTATGATCACCATGACCTGTTCAAGCGATTACAGACCACATCACAGTCATGTGGTACATAGACAGGCAAGGAGGTTCAAGGTCTTACTCCCCTATGCTGGCTGGCTATGATGGCTTGGGAGTTAGCTCTTTAGGATTCCTTAGCCCTCCAAGCATCTACATTCCATCAGAGTAAAGGAACAAGACACACACAGTCAAATGAAAGATGAATGAAGGTGTCTTCCAGAAACTGATCAAGTTGTGAGGAATATCTCAGATGCATCTGTTCATCTCCTTTCAAAACAGGCAACAAATTTTGATCCAGGGCTTCTTGCAGGCAAGCCTGGAAAACAGTTGCATTTCATTCCTTTATAAAAGAATGTTCCTTTTTGCTTTTCTTCTGTTTTTACTGACATCTAGGGTAATTCTGCAGATTCAGAAGGATTCCCCAAACATTATCATAGGGACTCCCTATTGGCCCAGGCAACATGGGATGTTCTTCGTGCTTCACTGTTGCAGTCATCATACTTGGGTTATCTGCCAGCAGGTAGCCCTTAGTCAGCCCAAATACCAGAGTCTTGGGATTTCTGCTTCGGATGCTGTCGCCTCTTCCATGACGTTAGGTTGTCAGGGGTATAAAACATGCAACCGACGCCATTACATCAGCTTCTTTTGCCACGCGGGAGCCCAAAGCAGAAGCAGTTGGCAAGTGCCTGTTGGCCGCTACCTGAAATTTTCGTTTTTTGAGTTTCAAACCTGAAGTCTTCTAAAGCTAAGTACCCCATTGGGGATCCTTTTTTCTTGCTCTAACCGATGTCAGAAAAAGTTAATTGTCTTGCCTGTGGAAAGCAAATACCTCACAGAGATTTTCATTCTTACTGCATCACTTGTTTAGGCCCAGACCATGACGTTCCTCGCTGTCAGTTTTGTGCCTTGTTTAACGCCCGAGCTATTCATCGTTGGGCTATCTTTGTCGCTAAATTCTTACGCTCTCGTTCTCCGTATTCCGAAATGGCTTCGATAAGCCATCCGACTACCGATCTTCTGAAAAAACGTAAGGATAAACACAGAGACAGACCACATAGGTCCAAAACTGCCGACGACACTTCCATTAAGCTAGTCGCCAGTTTGCCAGTACTCAGTGAGGTGCCTTCGCAGCCCCTGATACCCACTTCTGCACATTCACAGGCCTCTACTGAGACCCATTCGGAGTCCGGTGTGCCGCGAGATGCTTCTTCGATTATGGAACCTGCAGAAGTCTCTACCTTGGATGGGTCCGGAGCCACTGTGCAGGCACTGCCTTCTGAGGGTGTATTTAGACCTTCTGATCGTATTAAACCGGCTACTTCATTTCTGACTAAAATTACAGTGTTTCTCAGGCCCAGAGTTCGCACTACGCCTAGAAAACCAATGACCAAAGTGCATTCTCAAGCTCCCATGCCACAGAAACATGCTTAGAATGGCTGAAGACCTTATTACTTTAATTAGGGGAAGCTAGCCTTCCCCCTCTAAAAGACAAAGAATTGATTTTCCTTCTGATTCTGTAGACCATGAGTCCAATGACTCTGATCCCTCTGATTACCAGGACATGCCTTTATCTACCTATGAGGATTCAGATGCAGAGGATTCCATTCCCTCTGCCTCCCCTTCAGAGGACTTTTCTTTCTGTGAAACCTTGCATACCTTAAGAGAGCATTTCCGCTGGGAATGCCAGGACTAACCTCAGTCCAAAAAGAGACTCGGAGAATTTTTAGATATGCCTCAGCACAGGCCTTTAGCTATAACCCCTGTCCCAGATATTGTAGATGATGTCTTCATGGAATCCAGTCTTAACCCTGATACTTTACCTCCAGCTCCTAGAAAGCCTGACAAGGTACTACAGAGTACCTGACTCTCACAAATTTCTCTAAAAATCCCACTGTGGATCCAGAGACCATTTCCCAGGGACCTAAAGGTATTAAGGCTACTACAACCAAAAACCCTACCCCTTCAGACAGGGATTCTAGGGCTTTAGACAGATGAGGTAAGAAGGGTATATACCTCTGCGACTCTTGCCATCAGGGCTTTAAATTGCCAGTTTCACATGTTGAAGTACCAGCAGCATATTATGGAATTAATTAAACAAAAAATGTTGCTGATTCCTGATTGTACAGAAAATAAAGATTTACAACAGTTAATTCATTCTGCAAACCAAGTTAGTAAACATACTTTGCAGTGTGGTCCTCAAAAGGATGGAGGAAAAAGCTAAAGCAATGCAAGCTGTTAAAGATTTCTTACAAGTACAGCCACCTGGATTCAGTAGGCATTAGCCTTGGCCTTCAAAGAACTGGTCCTTTCCAGTCCCTTCCAGGCCTTCTCAGTCCAAACCCAGGAGCAGCAGACCACCAAGACTTCAGTCTCAGGTTATGCACAGATCTAAGCAGTGGGGGACTCCCACTTCCAAAGCAGGGAGTAGTAAGCCACCCCCCTATGGAAAAATGGCACAATGAATTATCCGTAACTCTTCCAAGCCTTGCTCAACTACTTGCTCCCTTAGGAGGAAAGCTCGCCCTGCATGCAAAAAAACTGGGAACTCATTACCCAAGACAAATGGGTTCTAAACACAGTTTCCCTAGGATACAGATTCCACTTCCACTCACTCCCAACCCCAAGTGGATGGCCAGACCTCCCCCCAAATCAATGGGTGGAGGCCCAAAAACAAGTGCTTTCTCTCCTCAGTATCAGGGCCATTCAACCTGTCCCAGCAGAACAAAGGGGACAAGGTTTTTATTCAAGACTGTTCCTGGTTCCCAGAAAAGAAAACTCCTGGCTTCTCAACACCTTTCTGGTGGTTCCAAAATTCAAGATGCTAATTCTTCAACAGCTTCTTCCTATGCTAGCCAACGATGCCTGGCTGGCAACCCTGGACTTAAAAGAAGCTTACCTGCACATCCCAATAAGGGAATCCTGCAGAAAATACCTACGTTTCAGGGCAGGCTCCATGCACTATCAGTTCTTTGTACTTCCCTTTGGCTTATCTACTGCTTCCAGGGTATTCACAAAGTGCCTACCTCCAGTCATTGCATTTTGCAGGCAGAGAAATATTCAGATTTACCCATACTTGGATGATTGCTTGATTCAGACAGAGAGTCAGGACTTGCAATTACAACACCTGGCATTTGTAAAGAGACTTCTAACCTCACTGGGGTACACCATCAATGAGAAGAAATCACACCTATTACCATGCCAACAGATTGTATTCCTGGGAGCAAGCTTAAACACAGTTTCACAGATGGCATTCCTCACTCCAGGCGGACAGTCAGGAATTGCTACCTGATGTTTGTAAAGAGACTCTTAACTTCTCTGGGGTGTACCATCAACGAAAAGAAATCACATCTGGTACCCAGCCAAAAGATTGTATTCCTGGGTGCAAGCTTGAACACAACTTCCCAGATGGCATTCCTCACTCCAGAAAAGCAGGTTTATTTGACAATTTACTTCAAACTACTGGCCACCAAAACCCAGCTATCCGCAAGAAAAATACCACAAGCCCTAGGGTTCATGGCCTCATGCATTCTTCTAATTCCATATGCAAGACTGGATATGAGGAAACTTCAGTGGTACTTAAAAGTCTCTGGTGTCAACATTCTCATGACCTGAAAACACTGTTTCCTATCATTCCTTGTCTAAGGACGGAGTTCCTTTGGTGAGCAGAGGCTTGCAACCACAACAATGGACTCCCTTTCACTCAACCCCTCGCCGCCCAAAACCTGACAACAGACGCATCAGACTATGCATGGGGGGCTCACATGGCAGGCAAATGCATTCAAGGCAAATAGAGCCCAGGACAAATTCACCTGCATATCAATCAAAAAGAAATGTTAGCTGTACAGAATGCACTGACAGCCTTCAAATACCTTATCCTTCCAGGACAACTCTTGATAAAGACAGACAACACCACAGTTATGTGGTACATAAACAAGCAGGGGGGAGCTCATTCCTACCCACTCTACAGGTGAGCCATGGCCCTGTAGAACACAGCCTTGAGCAATCAAGTGCACCTGCAAGCTTAATTCCTGCTAGGCAAACAAAATTCACTGGCAGACAACTTAAGCAGAAATCTACTGGACCCACATGAGTGGAAACTGGAACCCAGCTCATTCAAACTTCTAATCCACAGGTGGGGGACACCAGAGGTGGATCTCTTTGTTTCCCCCCAAAACCATCAATTGAGCAAATTTTGCACCAGAAATCCCCACAGCCAAGCATGGAAAGTGGATGTCCTATCCTTTACATGGGAAAACCTCTCAATCTATGCATTTCCCCCTCTGCCCCTCCTCCCAAATGTACTACTCAAGATCAAACAGGACAGGCCAAGGACAATCCTTATTGCACCAGACTGGCAGTGCTGGTACCCACTCCTACGCAGTCTGACAGCAGTGCCGCCCTGCCACCTACATCAATCCCCTCTCTGCTCTCCTAGCAGGAGGGACAGATTTTGCATCCTCAGCTGCAAACCCTCAACCTTGCAGCCTGGCTTATTCCCTGAATACACCACCAGCAACCCTCAGCAAACAGGTGCTGGATGTCATCCTAGGAAATCCTATTCAGAAAAGTGGAAAAGATACTGTTCCTGGAGCCAGTCTCAAGGAAAGGACATAGCCATGCCCATCTTACCTCAAATCCTAGATTGCTTAGCAGAGCTACTCCACAAAGGCCTATCCTTCTCATCAATTAAGATTCATGCCTGTACCATCTCAGCTCATTACAATACTGAGCCACCCCTCTTCTCTCACCCTCTGATGAAACAGTTCCTGAGAGGAGCTAACAATTTAAGACCCCCAAGGAGAGCTCCCACTCCTGCCTGGGACTTTAACTTTGTACTAGAGAAGCTCATGCTTCCCCCTTTTGAGCCTGCTGCTACAGCAGAGTTAAAATTCCTCTCTTGGAAAACAGCCTTACTTCTAGCCATCATTGCAGCAAGAAGAGTGCCTGAGTTACAAGCTCTTATGGCTGTGGAACCCTTCATTATTTTCCATGCAGACAGGGTTTCCCTCAAGACTAACCCATCATTTATGCCCAAAGTGGTATGCAGTGGGGCTTTAAACCAATCCATCCATTTACCAACCTTCTTTCCTAATCCTCAGAATAAAGGGGAAAGTATCCTGCACTCCTTGGACGTGCACAGACAGCTCAGATTCTCCCTTGACAGGACTAAGCCTTTTAGAAAAACTGACCAGCTGCTTTTTTTTTTCTAGTTGGTGCCTAACCAATAACCAGGGGCCTGTCAGGGATTTTGTACCACTGTTGCTCAAATATTTGTAAATTACTTTCCTATGGCCTCTCTTATTCATGTATAATTCAGCATGTCTATCCATGGATCCTCCTTTCTTCCCCTTTTGTGCTAAAATAGTTTATCAATGATGTTTTAGACCTGAGACGACCTCACTGGAGAAGTTGACTATGGTTGATTATGCCACATTTTGAACTAGCTCATAAAGCTGTTTTAAGGTTCTTTACTTTGAAAGCTGTAGTCGTCATTTCTCTGAAATCTGCAAGATGAGTGTCTGAGTTGCAAGCTGTCATAGAGAGTGAACCTTAGTTCATATTTCCATAGAAAGAGGGTCACATTAAGTGCAACCCCCTCTTTTATGCTCACAGTTGATTCAGACTTTATTTTGAATCAGGTTATCAGTCTCCTCGTTTTCTACCTAGAACCAAAAAAAGAGAGAAAGGATTAATCATATTTTGGACATGTATAGACAGCTAAGGTACTATCTTGACAGAACTAAGTCCTTCAGAACAGCTGATAGTCTGTTTCTTAAGGGATACAAAGGGAACATAGTCTGTTTCTTAAGGGATACAAAGGGGACATCCTGTGTCTAAACAGAGCATTAGAACATTTTCATGTGATTGTTCTCAGCTATTGCTTTTTGCCATTCCCACAAGGATCACAGGATATTTACATGACTTTCATGGGTACAGTGGCATCAGAGGAGGTTTTGTGGAGCTATCCAATATAAATGCTATCATATTGTTAAATTAAAACTTTGAATGAGAGGCATTGATAATTAGAGATGTTTTTGTGTGTGATTGGAATCAAAACTGAACTCTGCTACGTAATGTTGATCAAATGAGGAGATTGGTATTCCAGTTCAGAGGTGCAAGCCTATGTTAATTACAGACTTAATTGGCCTAACTTGAATTCTGGAGAAATGCTTTGAGCAAGGTCTGTGTCTATCTTTCCATATGTTTAATTTTAGTCCTGATATCTACTGACATGGATTTTTATCAGGGAGATCATGTCTGTCAAACCATATATATATTTTTTTATGAACACTTTATAAATTCACTTGATATTCATTTGACTACTGATGTGGTCTGTCTAGATTTTGTCAAAACAATTGGCTTAGTTCTCCATCAAGTCATTATAGTTATCATAAGAAAGTTGAACATAGATGTATACGCTAGATGGGTGGTAGAGTGGTTGTTAAACAAGAGGTGTCTGGTTAGAATAAAGAAATGTTCTAATTTTAAGACTGTATAGTTAAGAGTATTTCAAAGGTCTCTGTACTGGATCTCCTGCTTTTTGGCCTTCTTATATCTAACTGGACTACTTCTGGGAATGTTTGGCTCAGCAAATTTGCCAGTGATATTAATATTAGCAGCCCAGTTGTCAATACTAAGGATCATTATTCCCTTCAAAGTAGTTAGATAGTTTAACTAATAGGGTAAGATTAAAGGGTATGGATTTCAACAATAACAAATGTAAGATGATGCATTTTGGGATTAGAAATCCTTCTTGGATAATCATATTTGTTTATCTGCATGCGTGGTTAAGTATTTGGATATCTTGGTGGTCTCTTTCTTCAGGTTTGATGCACAGATTAAATTCATTATTAGAAAATGTTATGGTCTTATTAAAAACATTTTGCATTGTTTTACCTGCAAGGATAAGTGTGTTTGGTTAGGTTACTACTGCCAGCATTCACCATATAATTTAATCTGGTGTTTCTTGTTCTATTCTAAGAGCTACACGAAGCACTTGAGTGTACTAAAAAAAAAAAAAAAAAAAAACACATTTACCAGGCAGATAGTGGGGTGACAATTGCTATATAAAAGGAATCTTTCCCTTTACTCTGTGGCATGTAAATTTTTGCAAAGGGATTTACTTCATAAATGAGTAGGTATTGAGTTTGACAATCATAATGTCTGTATTACGAACAATAAATGTTATTCGTGTTTCACTGTTGCAGTCATCACATTTGGGTTATCCCTGCTAGGGTAGCCCTCGGCCAACCTGAATACCAGAGACTTAGTATTTCTGCGTCGGTTGCTGTTGCTTGAACACTGACGTCAGGTCGTCAGTAGTGTAAAGTAAGGCAGCCGATGCCATTATATCAGTCTTTCTTGCTGTGGAACCCGAAGCAAAAGCAGTGCTCTGGTTTAGTTGGTTAAAGCACCTTCTAGTAAACAAGAGTTCTTGAGTTCAAATCTCAATAATGCTTAGTAGGCACCAGCTTCTGAGGAAGTCCTTCGCACTACCAAATCTCGACACAAACCGAAGTCTTCTTAAGTGACTACCGTTCTTTCAAAAATGATAGTTTCTTAGGCCCAGGGTATGAACCACACCCAAGAAAACGATGACCCACTCGTAGGCGCCTGCTACCTTGCCTCAGTCTCAAATGCTTAAAATGGTGGAACACCTTATCATGCTAATCAGGGGAAGGTAAGCTACCCTCTCCAAAAGGAAAAGAGGTCTGTCCCCTGTAGTTTTGTGTGTACAAGAGTCAGATGAATCTGATGCATCTGAATACGAAGACATGCAACTCCTCTCCACTTATGAGGATTCTGATGCAGAGGATTTTTCCTTTGAGGAAACTCTGCATACTTTAAGGGAGCATTTCCAGTGGGAGAGTCAAGACTGCCCTCAGTCTAAAAAGCGACTCAGGGAATTCCTAGATCTTCCACAACACAGACCTTTGGCCATCCCCCCAGTCCTGGATGTTGTGGAGGATGTTTTTCTCAAATCCAGCTCGACTCCTGATGCCCTTCCTCCAGCTCCCAGAAAACCAGACAGGTACTACAGAGTCCCTGACTCACACAAATATCTTTTTAAAAATCCTGCAGCTGACCCTGAGGTCATTTCTCAAGGGCCAAAAGGGATTAAAGCAACCTCTGCTAAGAATCCCACCCTCTCAGACAGAGAGTCCCGAGCATTGGACAGATGGGGTAAAAAAGTATACACCTCAGCTACTCTTGCTATCAGGGCACTAAATTCTCAGTTCCATGTGCTGAAATTTCAGCAACATACCTTGGAACTCCTTTAACAAAAAATGTCTTCCTTTCCTGCTTGGGCAGAATCTAAAGCTTTACAAGAGTTAATGTATTCTGCAAGTGAAGTAACTAAACACACCTTGCACTGTGGTTTTGACACCCTAGAAGCTTCTTGCAGGGCGGCAGTCACTGGATCTGTCATTAGAAGGCATGCATGGCTTAAGGAACATCCCTTGCCAGACCATGTCAAGTCTAAGTTGCTGGATGCCCCCTTGCACAAAGATAACTTATTTGGCACTAAGGCAGAAGAGGTCTTAAAAAAATGGAATAAAAAGCAAAATCTATGCAAACATTTAAGGATTTCTTGCAGGTCCAGCCCCATAGGTTCAGCAGGCATTGTCCCTACAAACACTGGTCCTTTCCTGCTCCCAGTAAACAGGCCCAGCCTAGGAAATGGACCCCCCAGACAGCAACCACAGGGAATGCAGATATCTAAGCAGTGGACTACCTCCACTTCAAAGCCAGGGAGGTCTAAGCCACCCCGTTATGGTAAGAACTCATAATGACTCACCTCCACCACCCCCTCCTCTGCCCACCTTCACTTACCCATAGAAGGAAAACTCTCCTTTCACTCAAGCACCTGGGCCAACATTACCAAAGGCCACTGGGTTCTGAACATTGTGTCTCAGGGATACAGATTTTCCTGCCACACCCTTCCAACACCTAAATGGTTCCCAGATCTACCACCAAATCAGTGGGCAGAGGCTCAAAAGCAAATCCTTTCCCTGCTCTCTAGGAGGGCAGTAGAGCATGTTCCTATAGAACAGATAGGCCAAGGTATCTACTCCAGGATATTTTTGGTACCCAGAATAGAGGGCACGTGGCGCCCCATCCTCGATCTATCCATTCTAAACACCTTCCTAGTGATCACAAAATTCACAATGCTCACCCTCCATCCGCTGCTACCCATGCTGTCCAAGGACACTTGGCTAGCCACCCTAGATCTAAAAGAGGCCTACCTCCACGTTCCTATCAGGGAATCATGCAGGAAATATCTCCGCTTCAGGGCAGGATTGCAACACTTTCAGTTTTCTGCGCTTCCCATCGGCTTATCTACTGCTCCCAGAGGTTTCACAAAATGTTTGGCTCTGGCCATTGCCTTTTGCAGACAAAGAAATATTCAGATTTACCCATACTTAGATGATTGCCTTATTCAGGCAGACAGCCAGGAAAAGCTGCTCAAGCACCTGACCTTTGTAAAGATCCTCCTAACCTCTCTAGGGTATACAATCAACGAAAAGAAATCCAAGCAGATGCCTACCCAAAGGATAATCTTCCTGGGAGCAAGTGTGGAAACAGCATCCCAGATGGCATACCTTACACCAGAGAAACACATTTTCCTGGCAACCTACTTCTCTCAACTAGCCACCAGGCCCCAGCTAACTGCAAGGAAGATCCTGCAAGCTCTGGGGTTCATGGCATCTTGCATACTACTCATTCCATATGCCAGACTGCATATGAGGAAACTTCAGTGGTACCTAAAGAGCCTTTGGTGTCAACACTCTCAAGACCTGGAAATGCTTCTACCTATAATTCCTTGCCTCAGAAAAGATTGTCTTTGGTGGGCAACAGCATGCTCCCTCAACAAGGGACTGCCTTTCTCCTCACCCCCCGCCCAGAGCCTCACCACAGACGCATCAGACTATGCTTGGGGTGCACACTTGGATGACAGGTGCATACAGGCCCAGTGGAGCACACAGCAAATCCCTCTGCACATCAGAAAGAGATGATGGCTGTGCAGCACGCCTTAACAGCTTTCAAGCCCCTTCTCTCTCCAGGGGCTAACCTGATCAAAACAGACAACACCACTATGATGAGGTACATCAACAAGCAGGGACGGACTCACTCCTACCCTCTATGCAGGCTGGCCATGACCCTTTGGCTCACAGCCTCTGCCATGCAGCTACGCCTGTTAGCACAATTCCTACCAGGCTCTCTCAACTCTCTGACAGACCAATTAAGCAGAAATCTTCTGAACCCACACTAGTGGCAACTCAACAGAAGTACCTTCACCTTAATAACTCAGAAATGGGGAACCCTGAAGGTCGACCTCTTTGCCTCCCACACAGATTATCAGCTCAGCAAATTCTGCACCAGGGAGCATCACTATATGGCTTGGAAAGTGGATACCCTGTCCTTCCCATGTTCATAGGTTCATAGATTAGTACTAAGCTAACTGCCCTTGCGAGCCATTTTAAGCCTAGCCAATAATTCCTTGTGAGACTCAAACCCTGCACCTTGTGTTTGCAAGGCAAACACCTTAACCATTAGGCCACCCTCCCAACCCATGTGTCAGTCTATCAGTCTATGCCTTTCTTCCCCTACCTCTCATCCCCAGGGTACTGCTCAAAATAAGGGAGGAAAAGCCAAGGACCATTCTTATAGATCCAGACTGGCCCCAGGAACACTGGTACCCCTTGCTGCATAGCCTGTCCCCGCTGCCAACATTGCATCTCCCTCAGATTCCAAACCTCCTGACCCAGAGGGAGGGGGAATTCATGCATCCCCAATTGCAGACACTCAATTTGTCAGCTTGGCTTATTCCCTAACCCCGAACCAATCTGCTAGCCTCAATAAACAGGTTATGGATGTTATCTGTGAGGTCAGACCCCATAGCACCACAAAGTCTTATGCTGATAAATGGAAAAGGTTATGCACCTGGATCCAGGAGCAGAAATACTAAGTCTCTGGTATTTGGGTTGGCAGAAGGCTACTCTGGCAAGGATAACCCAAATGTGATGACTGCAACAGTGAATACACTCTAACATTTACATTTATGGTAAGTATACACAACTGTACTTTTCTGTGTCAGTTTACCCACTGTCAAACTCTCATTAAAAGGTACTTTTTTCATCATAGAGTAGGCAGGCTATGGAATTCTTTGCCATTGCACATGCTATGTGGTACCAGTTTATACATATGTAAAGAATTACTGGACTTGTGGTATAAGAACACAATTTTTATATTAGGGTCTATAATTAAGCAAAATCTTAAATGGATTATTTAGGCCCAGGTTTTGGAACTAATGTCATTGAATCATTGAAAAAAAATAAGTGACTTCATACTAGGATATTTATATAAATGGTTCTTTGGTATTTGTGTGTTGTCCTGAATGCCCTTGTAAAAGTTTATCTTGTTTTTATTCCTCTTGAGTAAAATTTAGCCACAAGCCACAATAGTCCTTGTTTCTTAATTTTTGTGTTTCATTTGTTTGGTGCTTCCATTTCACCTTGTGCACTTTTGTTTGCCATAGCAGTGTACAGCATTCCATTATACTGTTTTTGTGTAAAGGATAGATACTTGATTTGTTTTTCCATCACGAGAAATGCAGTACATATCCAGATCAAGTCTACTTTTGTTTACAGAAGATGATTTTCTGGAATCCTAAATCCTTAAAAAATTGTTGTACTTGTATTAGATGTTTTTCGTGTTTCACTGTTGCAGTAATCACATTTGGGTTATCCTGCCAGGGGTAGCTCTCAGTCGGCCCGAATGCCAGAGGCTTAGTATTTCTGTGTCAGTTGCTGTTGCTCCAGCACTGATGTCAGGTTGTCAGTGGTATAAAATCAGGCAGCCGACGCCATTACATCAGTCTTTCTTGCCGAGGAGCCCGAAGCAGAAGCAGTTCGCAGAAGTGCCGGTCGGCCACTACCTGAGTTTTTGTTCCGAATTTAAGTTGAAGTCTTCTAAAGCTAAGTATCTCATTGGGGATCCTTTTTTCTTGCTCTAACTGATGTCAGAAAAAGTTAATTGTCTCGCCTGTGGAAAGCAAATACCACACCGAGACTTCCATTCTTACTGCGTCACCTGTTTATGCCCAGACCACAACTTCCCTCACTGTCGCTTTTGTGCTTTGTTCAACACCAGAACTATATGTCGTCTGTCCCCCCTTAGATAGCTACATATTTTTGCTCTCAGTCCTGGAATTCCGATATGGCTTCTGTAAGCCATCCGACTACCAATCTTCCGAAAAAACGTAAGGTCCAAAACCACCGCCGCATCTGTTAAGCTAGTCGTCAGTTCTCTGGTCCTCAGTGAGGCGCTTTCGCAGCCCCTGATGCCAGCTCCTGTGGATTTGTAGGCCACTACCGAGACCCTTTCGGAGTCTAGTATGCTGCAAGACTCTTCTTCGACTAAGGATCCTGCAGATGTCTCTACCTTGGATGGGTCTGAAGCCACTGAGCAGGCATCGGCTTCTGAGGAAATACTTCACATTACCGATACTCAACACAAACCGACGACTTTTTTCACGTCTTCAATTCTTTCTAAAACTACCGAGTTTCTAAGGCCCAGGGTACGAACTACACCCAAAAAAATGATGACCCAAGCTCAAGCACCTGCTTCCTTGCCTCAATCTCAAATGCTTAAAATGATGGAAGACCTTATTATGCTTATTAGGGGAAGCCAGGCTACCCCTTCCAAAAGAAAAAGAGACTTGTCCCCAGTAGTTTTATCTGAACAGGAGTCCGATGACTCTGCTGCTTCTGAATATGAAGGCATGTAACCCCTCTGCTTATGAGGATTCTGATGCAGAGGAATCCATTCCTTCTTCCTCTCCACCCGACGATTTTTCATTTGGTGAAACCCTTCATACTTTAAGGGAGCATTTCCAGTGGGAATGTCAGGACTATCCTCAGTCAAAAAAGAGACTCAGGGAATTCTTAATTTACCACAGCACAGACCTTTGGCCATTCCTCCTGTCCTGGATGTTGTTGTTGATGTTTTTATGGAATCTAGTTTAACTCCTGACACCCTTCCTCCTGCTCCCGGGAAACCTGACAGGTACTACAGAGTCCCTTAAGTTCACAAATTCCTTTTCAAAAATCCTACTACTGACCCAGAGGTCATCTCTCAAGGACCTAAAGGAATTAAAGCAACCTCAGCTAAGAATCCCACCCCCTCAAACAGGGATTCCTGAGCTTTAGACAGATGAAGTAAAAAAAGTATACACCTCTGCTGCTCTTGCTATTAGACCACTAAATTGTCAGTTCCACATGCTGAAATATCAGCAGGATACCATGGAACTCCTCAAACAAAAAATATCTTCCTTTCCTGCTTGTGCAGAAAATAAAGAATTACAAGAGCTTATGCATTCTGCAAGCCAAGTTACTAAACACACCTTGCAGTGTGGCTTTGATGCCTTAGAAGCTTCTTGCAGGGCAGCAGTCACTGGTTCTGTCCTTAGAAGGCATGCTTGACTTAAGGAACAGACCTTTCCAGGCCATGTCAAATCAAAATTATCGGACGCACCATTGAACAAAGACAATTTGTTTGGCACCAAGGCAGAAGATGTCTTAACTCATAGACTCTGGATCAGCTCAGAAAAAGCTGCCTACTTAATTCCACCATGGGAACAACAGTGCAGCCTGAGCTCATTTTCAGAAAATCCATTTCTAATACTATACAGAAAGCAAATGTTCATAACTTTTTAACTATAATAGCTAGACTAAAAATGTAAATGCAAAAATTGTTCAGCAAACACTGCCCTTTCTAACAGTGTAAATGTTGATAGTGCATATCAAAGTCATTATTAAATATTTGACAAGTGATGCTGATATTGTGCATATATTTTACCTTTATAGAAACGCAAAGCACAATAGCTTGGTCAATGTACCATGTAGACCCATACAATTTGTATTTAATTTGTTTGTATGAATGTCAGCTTTAAAAATGATACCTTAACCATTACTGTGTGATGCTCCTTTACGGAGATATTCACAGAAATATGATTAATATAATAGATCTCATAATTGATAAATAAACCTGTAACAGACAGAGGGTACATATCAGTGTAGAAGTTGTGCGTCTCAATGTCAGCTTCAAAATGATGCATCATTTGTGTCATGATCATGCTCCCTTGCAAAGATATAGGCATAATAATGAGAAGTATCAGAAATGTATAATTTTCATAATCCTGCGAGACTAAACAGACTGTGATATCTGTACATGTGTACACTGCAAATACACAGTTCTTTTACCATGTTGTAAGGAGTACCACTGTCTTCAAAATCACGTATTACTTGGCACACCGACATGCTCCCTTGCAGAGATATTTATCAAAATATGAAAAAAAAAATCACAATTTTCATAAGCATAAGTCCAAAACAAACTTTGATAGCTGTACATTTGTACAACATATAGGGACAGTTCTTTTACCATGTTGGAAGTATGAATACTGTCTTCAAAATGAGGTATTATTTGGCACATTCAGATGCTCCCTTGCAAAGTTATTTACCAAAATATGAAAAAAATCATAATTTCCATAACCATAAATCAGAAACAAACTTTCTCTGTCCTATATACACTAACCTCTCTATGAATAACCTCAACAAACTTGCCACATCTTATCACAATATTGCTAGATTTGCTACCGGCTCTCCGTTCAAAACTCATCACTGTCTGAACCTAAAGCAACTAGTCTGGCTAGAATTTCTTAACCAGCTTCAATTCCACCAACATACAATAGCCCACAAGACCCTGTATCAACCCTCTAACACGCCAATACTCTCAAGCCTTATTATACCTTATAAAAATCTCAATAGTCTGCGCTCCTCACACAAAATGTTGATTAATACCACCAAAACTAAAAACTCAGCAGGCGACTCCTTGTTTTCTAACGCTGTCGGAAAAGTATGGAATCAACTACCTCCCAATCTCACATCTCAGACCTCTCTCTTGCTTTTTAAAAATAATCTAAGGCTATTTTTTAATCAACACTGGTTATGCTCCTGCACCAACCCTGACTAACTTCTCTCCCCTACTCTAACATTTCATCCTACATCCTATAGTTTTCCTCCATCTCCCTGTTTCTACATAATTTGTTTTGTACACAAACCCCTAGTTATTTTTATCTACACTGAGAAATATACTCAGTAAAAAAAATATATATATATATTTGTTTTTATAATGTCATTCGTAACAATTGATGTTTTTTATATTGTTTCTGTATTACCCTCTATCAGTGTTTTTATAATACATCTATGTAACAATTTGTTGTTTTGTAGACTAACTCTGTATGATTCCTGGAGCTTTTCTCCCTGGGCCTCTACTGAAAATGGACATGTATCCAGTTAGACTAGCCCAGTCAACAAATGTAAAATAAAAAATAAAAATAAATTGGTATCTGTACATGTGTACAACATAAAGCCACAGTTCTGTTACCATGTTGGAACTGTGAATACTGTCTTCAAAATGAGGTATTACTTACCACATTTAGATGCTCCCTTGCAAAGTTATTTACCAAAATATGAAAGAAGTCATAATTTCCATAACCTAAGTCCGAAACAAACTTTGATATCTGTACATGTGTACAACATATAGGCACAGTTCTTTTCCCATGTTGGAAGTATGAATACTGTCTTCAAAATGAGGTATTACTTACCACATTCAGATGCTCCCTTGCAAAGTTATTTACCAAAATATGGAAATAAATCATAATTTCCATAACCTAAGTCCAAAACAAACTTTGATATCTGTACATGTGTACAACATACAGGGACAGTTCTTTTATCATGTTGGAACTATCAAGACTTTATTCAAAATGAGGTATTACTTAGCACTTTCAAATGCTCCCTTGCAAAGTTATTTACCAAAGTATGAAAAAATCATAATTTCCATAAGCTGAGTCCTAACAAAACTGATATCTGTACATGTGTACAGCATTCAAAACCAGTTGTTTTACCTTGTAGACACACATGATTGTAAATGTACACATTCTTGGTGTAACCAACATATTGCTGAATGGGTACATGTAAAGAGAAAAAGCAAGGTAAGGACCGCCACTCCACTAATGAACCCAGGACAGGCATGGGACTTCAGTGGAAGGCAAGGCTATCTGATCTGTCTGATAGTTGTCATGGCTACCCACTCAGACAGCTGATACCACTGCAGTCTCATGACCTCCTTCAGTGTCAGCAGTCTTCCTTACCTATGCCTTTTCTCTTTACATGTGTCCATTCAGCAGTCGACCTAAGGGATCATGTTCTGTATTACTAAGCCCTTCCTGTCATCTAAACTTTACACATGCCTGATAAAAGCAGAATAAAAAAAGAAGTATTGCGAGATGGTCACTGACATATTAGATTGTACATGGTGGCACTCTCCTGAAACAGTTGTTTTTTTCTCAGCATCTTCACCAGCTCCTTGTCACATTTATTTGCCAAACTCAGAAAAATATATTTTACACAACACATTTCATAGTAGAGTTTTACTTACCATACTGGTCCTACTTGGTCATGGCTGTTTTCTATTCTTCTCACAAGCTGCATGTTACCAATCCTGCATCGCTCTCCTCACGTCATTGTGGAGGTCAGTCGAGAACAACACAATGCCCTCCTCAGGTGAACGTCATCCCTTCTGAACAGGTGAACATCTTCCGCGCTGATGCTGTCATGGCAGATTGTAGATCCACTGACCCTGTGCATCAAGCCATACATGAACCCATTCTGTAAACATCTGGTCTTGTGAGCTGCCTGTTTGCTGTCTTCCATATCTGTCGAGGAATTATATTGGACCACACAAAATGACAACATGGCCACCATGACTGCAGGTGTTCAAAAATTGCTATGATTTGAAACCATAGCCTTCCGAGTGGTTGACTGATGACATTATTCCCTCCAATGGTGCAGCACAAGAATGTCGGGCTCAAGTTAGATGGAACACTTCTCTTCCAGCAACTGCAGTACTCCGCTCCAATGCATACCTCTTCTTGCAATCCAGTACACCTTCACACTGAATGTGGGGAAGCTCAAGTTGTACTGGTTTCCAGTTTTGGAGGCATGGCTGGCAGCCCAGTGAATTTAGGAATGGACACACACCCACACGCTCACTTGTCATTCTCCTGCTCATGAAGCCATGTCAGTGTCAGAATGTGGACAAATCTGCACAGGAGAGAAAATGCAAATAGATTGCTACTGATGTTTGACAGATGTATTGAAAGACTACATATATATGTATATCATATGCATTACCTGGTTAGACCATCCAAATCTTCACAAATTGGTCCCAAACAAACTGTGATATCTGGACATGTGTACAGCATGCAGCTGCAGTTCTTTTTATATCTTGCAAGTACTAATACTGTCTTCAGAATGAGCTACTACTTAGCATGCTGACATGTTCCCTGACAGTTATTCATCAAATATGAAACAATATCAAAATTCTCATAACCAATTTCCTAAACAAAATGTGGTATTGGTACACTAGACAAAGTTATTTTTCCATCTTGTAAGTACTAGAACTGTCTTCAAGATGCCAAGTTCCAGAATTTTAGGACTAAATATGAAAAATATCTGTAGCACTCCTAAACATATGGAGTGTCCCACACTTGTCCTTGCAATGTGGTAATGACCGTTAGTAATGTGAATAACAGTGACAGCTGCCAATGATTTTATTTGACAAGTGCTAATGACTCAGTGTTGTACTGTAATTGTACAAATAATGTGCTAATCACCTGCATGTCTTGACTGCAAAATTCTGCATGCTCTAACAAAAGGTGATAATTCCTCCACATAACCTTTTGAGGAAACATTCATTACATTCATGGTGTAAGTATTCTGTAAGATTGAGTCGTTACCATCTGTCAGGAATAGCCAGCTTCAAACAGTATTGTATTTGACACTTACACAACCATGCCAACTATTTATGCAAACACACTCAGGTTAACTACAATACATAACTAAATAATCATAGAAATGGTCTGTCTGGCCAATATCATGTATCTGTAATGTATGCCAAACTCCCATAATATATGCGGTCAAGTATTATTTTATAGATTTTTTGCCTTTGCCTGCAAAGAAAAATTGCCCCTGTCCAGCTGTGTATGCAGAAGCACCAAATGACACAGTAAACTATGTTGCCCGGTCATCACTTCAGCAGTCTGACAGTGTATGCACAATCACTTCTGTGATGCACAATGAAGCATTTCCCTAAGTAACCTCTTTGTTAGTATGCCCAGGTATACACATGCACCAGCATGAGACATTCACCCAAGTAACCACCTTCAGTAAAATATTGAGGTATGCGCAATCACCAAAATGAAACATTCCCCCAAACGACCCTTCAGTAACATTTGCTATTATATGCAACCACCAAAATGAAGCATTCCCCCAAGCAATCTGTTCAATAAAACAATGCATTTCCAAGTGCCAGAATGAAATCTTTCATCAAATGACCCTTCAGTAACATGCACTGGTATGTACATGCACCAAAACGAAATATTCACCCAAGCAATCTCATCGCAACTGTAATGCAATTTCCTGCCAAACAACATACATTATGGTATAATTCTAAACAAAAAAAAATAAATTTGCTGAGACGGTATGCAGAAAAAGTAGTTGCATATGGGTAACACTCACACACTTGGTACCAAAGGTTTTGCCATGGCAAGTTGCAGGTTAAAGAAAAATTACACTTGATTCCCTAACTCATGACTGGCAGATGCAATAATTATTATGTAAGAAAACTGAATAAAGTCAAGTCCTAGAAGACCATAAATCATAACTCTAGGCACACAGAACCACCCAATACAAATTAGTATATATTCAATTTTTTAAAACCTACTTTAAATAAAAATACCTCAAAATAAGGACAAACACCCTATATATAAACAGCTGGATGCATAAAATTCTGAACTTATACGGAGAAGCCTTGTTCCCTCCTTGCTGTCACTTATTCCTGGGTCAAATCAAATTACAAATCGGTCACAGTCCCTAAAAGACTGATGCCATAAGCATAATAACCACAATCTAATACATGCCTCTCAAACTCTTAGTACAAGAAATCCAGACAAAGCATAGAGGCGATTAATGTTCTGCTGATCTGTGGAAGATTGCTTCTAGTATGATGAAATACTGGGAACTGTGAAATATTCCTAGCTTGTTCAGGTTAACCTCAACGGTAACCTTACTGCAACATCTAAAATTTCTACTAATACAAGTTCTTGAAGGTAATGTGTTTCAGTAGAATATACCATGAATGATAGTGCAAAGCAAATATCTTGCACCTAGTATGTGACAAACCCCTTCAATGCAGAAAATATAAAAAAATATCAATATGTAAAGCTGACAGACAATGTGCCCTGCAAAAACAACACACTTCAGCTCAACAGAGGAATGTACTCTACCAGATATCCAGTTCCCAAGAAAGTCCTCTACACCCCCCCCCCCATATCTGTATTTTTTTATGGGGACAATGAGTGAAATGTGGACAATTTTAAGCATTACCCTGAGGTATAAGTCACCAGAATAGCCTGTCTAGTATCCACATGCATGTGAGTATATCATGTGTAAAACTGAAACTATAGTCTAAACCTGCCATCCCCAAAATGCGGAATTCTACTTCTTGTAATGTGGATTAAAACGCTCTGGGTTTGACATGGCCTTGTATGCAGAGTAACATCGCACGTAATATCATCACAAGAACCTGGGACAGAAAATATTCCAGACTGACCAATGCCTTGCCTTACCTCATAATCCTTCCAACAGAGTGCTACTTCATAAACCTTACTGTCCCTACTAACTATTAGCTTTTACCTTTAACTATTACACATATTCTTCAAAGTACAACAAGCATTTTGATACTTTGTTAACCATATGTATCTACCTTAAATTAAACTTTTGTTTTTAATGGTTATAAATTCCTGGGCTGACCCTAAAAATAGCCTGGATCAGTATTCTCAGTTAATATACATATAACTCGCATATAAACAGAAATCAAGCTAACTACAAACAAAATGAATACATGAATCAGTTTAAGCAACAGATTACCTGAAATGATCCCAGATGTAAACAAAGCCAGTTAGCAATTGGTAGTACCTCTCAACTGTATAGATTTTGGCAGAAACATGCAATGTATAACACCTGAAAACAGAAATCCGGTATACAAACAGTATAAAAATCATTAACAAAAATATACACCCAATAATGGAGAAAAAATGTTGCAATAAATTGTATTACTGAGAAAACTAAACTATTATCAGCACCAGCCAAGAGTTGTACAACATATTGCAATAATTGTAACATACATTTTATTAAAGCTATTATTTATATTATAAAACTGCAAATCTTGCAGATGTAACAAACACATAAGTAGCAATGATGCCTGCAAGTCAGTAGTCCAACAGCAACACAATACCTGTTCAGCACAACCTTCACATATCTATCACCGACCCCCCCCCCAAAAGGAAATATTGCACAACAGAGACTGTACAGGGAAGGCTCGCTTTAGGTATATGGACCAGATCATGAGGTATAGCCATGGAGCTGCTGCTCTGAAAAAGCCAGCCAGATTTTAACTCCGATGACGGCTCAGACTCTGCGAATGCAACAAAGACCAGGCAACTTGGCTTTTGGAGCACGGAACCTATAAAACAACACCATCTAAGGATGCAAACTACAGCTATCTGAAAGCAAAACTGACAGATTTCAAGTCAAAGACTCTGACAAGAAGTACAACATGCTCAGGATGTAATTTCACAGTAGAACATTTTGGAGTTTATTTTTTACACAAAACAGGAGATTGTTAGTTTTACCCTTTTCTGAAAAAAATCGGAATATTTCAAACCAGAATCGAATCCGCTTGGAAATACGTAAATCAAGCAGCATGAGATGTAGATGTCCTTCAAGGATGCATCTGCAGTCCTTACAAATGGGTTGCCCTGTCGTCAGGCAGCCCTTCGGTCGGCCGGATTCCAAAGTCTGGGTCTGGCCTCGGCTGGTGTCGCACTTCACCCGACGTCATAGCTGCAGTTCTTCGGGTATAAAGGCATCAGCCGACGCCATTTTCCTCAGTCTTTCTTGCCGCGTGGCGCCCGAAGCAGAAGCTGTTCGCAAGTGCCGGTCGGTCAGATCCAGAGATTACTACCGAATACCATTTCGAAGACTTCTAAAAAGCTAAGTACCCCGTTGGGGACTCTTTCTTGCCTCAGCCGATGTCAGAAAAAGTGAATAATTGTTTAACTTGTGGGAAACAAATACCTCATAAAGATTTCCACTCTTACTGCTTACTTTGTTTAGGCCCAGACCACGACGTCGCAGCTTGTCTAGCCTGTGCTTCTTTTAACCGACGAACGCTTAGACGTCGGTCGGAATTTGCTGAGCATTTTTTTGGCTCTGATTTTGCTTATATTATGCCGTCGGATCCTCCGACTTCACAAATATCCAAAAAACGCAAGGAAAAGGACCGACACTCGCGGTCCGCGGTTTCGGCCGAAACCGCGGTTAAGCCAACCGCAAGTGTCTCGGTTTCGGCTGAAACCGAGCAAGCGGTTCTTCCTTCAGCCGAAAACTTGCCTTCTACCGAGGCCTCTTCAAACCTGGTGGAATCGGCTTCTGAAATCCAACCTGCGGTTGCGGTTTCTCAGGATTTATCTGACACTATTCCCTTGGATATTTCAACTCCTGCACGTGGAGCTGCTAGGCCTCCTGCAGCCATGTCCGTTAAGGCCTTTGCCAGGGCTAAAGCTACAAAATCTGTGCCTGTTAAGACCCCCTCTCACAGGCCCACCTCCAGTTCCCAAATGCTTTCCTTAGCAGAGGATCTTATTTCTTTAATCCGGGGATCCCAACCTCATCCAGACAGGGCCTCTCATCCACCTCTAGAGAAGAGGCCTAGAGCAGAGCCCCCTGAGCCAGTGTCCACAGAAGATTCCTCTGATGATTCCGATAATACAGACCCTCCAGAGGCTACTTATTCCCCTTACGAAGACTCTGATGCTGAAGAGTCCATTCCTTCTGCCTCTCCACCTGAGGAATTTTCCTTTGGGGAAACCTTGCATGCTATGAGGGAACAATTTCAGTGGCAGGGCCAAGATTTTTCAGACTCCAGGAAAAGGCTCAGAACCTTTTTGCATTTACCACAACATAGGCCCTTAGCTATACCTCCAGTTCTTTCTGTTGTAGATGATGCATTTAATGATGCTTCTACTGCTCCTGATTCATTACCTCCAGCCCCTGCTAAGCCCGATAGGTACTACAGGGTCCCGGACACACATCACCATTTATACAAGGCTCCTTTTGCAGATCCCGAGACTATCTCCCAGGGGCCTAAGGCTGTAGCAACTACCTCTGCTAAAAACCCCCTCCCCTCTGAAAGGGAATCCAGGTCCTTGGAGAGATGGGGTAAAAAAGTTTACACTTCTGCTACTCTGTCAGCTAGGGCCTTGAACTGTCAATTTCATATGATCCAATTTTAGGAATTTATGCTTGACCAGTTAACTAAAAAACTGTCCTCTGATGAACCTTTTGATAAGAAGTATGTTCAGGAAATGGTACATAACATTCAGCAAGTTAGTAACCATTCTTTGAAATGCGGCTATGATGCACTGGAGGCTTCCTTTAGATCAGCCATGACTGGCACAGTTATCAGAAGGCATGCATGGTTGAAAGAGCAGGCCTTACCGGACCATGTCAAATCAAAACTATTAGATGCTCCCATGGACAAGGCCAATTTATTTGGTTCTCCTGCACAACAGGTACTGAAGAAGATGGAGGAGAAGGCAAAATCTGTACAAACAGTGAAAGATTTCTTACAGGTCCAACCTCCAAGGTTTAGCAGGAATTGGCCCTCCAAAAATTGGTCCTTTCCAGACTCCTCTAAAGCACAGAGAGGCAGGAATAGACGATCAAGAGGCAGAAACCAATCCAGGGGTGCCTACAGGGGACGCCAGTGGCAGGGTAACAACCAGCGAGGCACAGACACAGCCACCACCACTGCAACAGGACAATCACAGTGATTTGGCTCTGGCACCGCCTACCAGGGAACAACTAGAAGCACCCTTAGGCGGGAAGCTAGCCTTATTCTCAATAAACTGGCATTACATCACAAGAGACAAGTGGATTTTGCAGACAATAGACCAAGGCTACAGGTTCCACTTCCATACTCTACCAGGGAAGAGAGGAATGCCAAACCTACCGCCAAATCAAAAGACAGAAGCTCTAAAACAAATAATCTCAATTATTAAGGATGAGAGCTGTGGAAAATGTACCATCTATGGAGCAAGGAAAGGGATTTTACTCCAGACTCTTCCTGGTACCAAGAAAAGAGAACAAATGGAGGCCTATTCTCGACCTGTCCGCTTTAAACACATTCCTCATTGTTCCAAAATTCAAAATGCTGACCCTTCAGCAGCTTCTTCCCATGCTGGGCAAGGAGTCTTGGCTGGTAACTCTAGATCTCAAGGAGGCATACCTGCACGTCCCCATACGACCAAATTGCAGAAGATACCTCAGATTTCTTGCAGGATCAGAGCATTATCAATTCTCAGCATTGCCCTTTGGCTTATCTACTGCGCCCAGAGTGTTCACGAAATGCCTGGCATCAGTACTTGCTCATTGCAGGCTTCAGGGAATCCAAATATATCCATACCTGGACGACTGCCTGATACAAGCGGACAACAAAAACAAGCTAACAGAAGACTTACAAAGAGTCATTTATCTGCTGCAAGCCCTGGGATATACAGTCAATATAAAAAAGTCAAGACTGATACCATCCCAAAGAATAACCTTTTTGGGTGCAGAGCTGGACACTTCAAAACAAATGGCATTCCTAACTGCAGAAAAGCAAGAGCAACTACCTCTCTACTTCTTGGCATTAACAAAGCAGAACCATCTAACAGCAAGAAAAGTACTGCAAGCCCTGGGCTTCATGGCATCCTGCATAATACTGGTCCCTCATGCCAGACTGCATATGAGAAAGCTACAGTGGTACCTAAAGAATCTTTGGTCTCAACACAAGCACAGCCTAGAAACCAAAATTCCAATAATCCCTTGCCTGAAGCAAGAGTTCCTATGGTGGGCTCAGGCCTGTCAAACAAACACAGGATTGCCCTTCTACACTATTCAACCAAGCCAAACCATCACGACGGACGCCTCAGACCTCGGTTGGGGGGCCCACATGCTGGACAAGTGCATACAAGGCTTATGGACTCAAGACCAGCTACACCTACACATAAATCTAAAGGAAATGCTGGGAGTAAAATTGGCAATCCAGACATTCAGACCATTTCTCCGAGAAGGTCAGTTGATGATAAGGACAGACAACACCACAGTTATGTGGTACATCAACAAACAGGGAGGCACACATTCATACCCTCTATGCCGGATGGCACTGGACCTATGGAATGTGGCTCTGAGCTACAACATTCAGTTACAAGCAATTTTTGTACTGGGAAAAGAAAACATTCTAGCAGACATATTAAGCAGGACTACCACGGATGCCCACGAATGGATGCTGCATCCGGACATCTTCAAAGCCATTACAAGAAAATGGGGACTCCCAGAAATAGACTTATTTGCATCCCCACGCAATCACCAGCTAAAGAAATTCTGCACAAGGACGTACCACCCACTTGCTTGGAAGGTGGACTCCCTATCTTTCAGTTGGAAAAGCCTGACAGCATATGCATTCCCACCACTTCCTTTGATGCACAAGGTGCTACTGAAGATCAAAGAGGACCATCCAAGGATCATTCTGATAGCCCCAGACTGGCCAAGGCAACATTGGTACCCATTACTAAGGAGCATGTCTCGGGAACAAATATGGACACTACCCCTGGTTCCATTGCTGTTAACACAGAACAACTACAACATCCTGCATCCCAGCCTGAAAACTCTGCAGCTGACTGCCTGGAACATTACATAAGATCAATTAACCCAAATTTATCACAAAGGGTTAAAGACATTATCCTTGAGGCTCGCAGACCCTCAACAAGAAAAAATGATGCAGCAAAATGGAAAAGATATCTCATTTGGAGTACTGCAAAGGGAGAAGATGTGTCTCTGGTAAACATAGCCAACATCCTGGAATACTTGGCAGAGCTCTTCCACACAGGCCTGTCCTATTCCTCCATCAAGATACATGCATCAGCTATTTCTGCAGAATACCGCTTGGATCCTCCTGTCTTCTCGCATCCTCTGCTCAGGCAGTTTCTGAGAGGAATCAAAAATGTAAAACCTCCTAGGAAACCACCATTGCCAGCATGGGACTTGGAACTTTGTGCTAGAAAAATTGACACTTCCTCCTTTCGAACCAGCAGCAACAGCAGAATTACAATACTTATCATGGAAGACTGCTTTCCTGCTGGCAATCACTTCAGCAAGAAGGGTATCTGAACTACAGGCATTAATGGCAGTGCAACCCTTCCTGATCTTCCATCAAGATAGAGTGTCCATGAGAACAAATCCTACATTTATGCCTAAGGTGGTATCCAGAGTATCTTTAAATCAGGCTATCCACCTACCTACATTCTTCCCCAACCCACAGAACAGGGGAGAAAGACTGTTGCATACCTTGGATGTACATAGACAGTTACGCTACTACCTGGACAGGACCAAGGGCAACAGAAAAAGTGACCAGCTACTGGTAGCATATGCAACAGGAAGGGAAGGAAAAGCAATTTCAAAACAGACAATCTCTAAGTGGATAGGAAATTGCATTAGATTTTGCTACTCCTACCATGGAAAGAAAACTCCAGAGAACATCAGGCCTCACTCTACAAGGGCTACAGCCACTACCACAGCTTTCTTACGAGGAGTGGCTACTAAGGACATTATAGAGGCTGCTACTTGGACCTCCATGCATACATTTGCCAAGCATTATAACTTACCTTTATACTCTAGATCTCGAGCAGGTTTTGCCACTGCTGTTTTGCAAGAGATCCTAACTACACCATAATCTCTTCTTCCTCCTCCCCTAGTTTGGCTATGGTATTCTACCCATTTGTAAGGACTGCAGATGCATCCTTGAAGGACATAGTACAGTTTTGTACCTACCATAAATGTAGATGTCCGATAGGAATGCATCTGCAGTCAGGATTACCCACCCGCCTTCCCCTCTGTGGTACTCCTAGGGTATTTGCCCATCTTATAGCTAGCTGGGGGGGTTCTATTATGGTGTATTTGTTTGTATATATGTACATACATGCTTATTTTTTGTGTTTGCTCTCTACTATTTGGAAACATTGGCATTTATCCAAATTTAGCCTTCCAAGAGGGCACCTGGCATCTGGGGCAAGAAACACTGAGGAAAATGGCGTCGGCTGATGCCTTTATACCCGAAGAACTGCAGCTATGATGTCGGGTGAAGTGCGACACCAGCCGAGGCCAGACCCAGACTTTGGAATCCGGCCGACCGAAGGGCTGCCTGACGACAGGACAACCCATTTGTAAGGACTGCAGATGCATTCCTATCGGACATCTACATTTATGGTAGGTACAAAACTGTACTTTTTCAAGCATAGTCTGCTAAGCTCAGTAGTTCAAGGCAGTTGAAGAAGCTGTCAGTAACCTCAGGCTGACATTTTATATTTTAGTATACCACCCCTTAGACCTACTGCAAATACAATCCCGGAACTCAGTGCACTACTACCGCACAAGTTTTAACAGCAGGACAATCATGAAAAAGAAAATAAAAAAACGACCACAGCACATCAGTTATGCAAGCGGTGGCTCAGATTGTAAGAATCCAATTGGTACCACCACTTGATTGAAGAAATGCAGACAGAGCTGGCTTTGCTGCAATCTGGAGAAAAGACAGGGAGCATTCAAAGCCGATTTTAACAAAAAAATCTAATAGGACCATCAGGTAACTCCACTCTAAATCCTAAGTTGAGAAGGTAACTGACAGCCTTCAGTTACTTTCTCAACTTATTTTTTAACACTAGCTTGAAATTATGGGCTATAAACTTACTTGTGCTGCAAGAAGGCACTCTGGGTGAACATGAAGGAATTCCTATCATGTCATAGCGCGCTTGGTGTTAAGTACAGAGGTGCCACAGGTCGGTACTCGGGGTTAATGAGTTAAAAAAAGATTGAAGAAAAAGCTAAATCTATGCAGACAGTTAGACTTTTTACAGGTCCAGCCTTCGAGGTTCAGTAGGCATTGCCCCTCCAAGCATTGGTCCTTTCCGGCCCCCTCCAGGCCAGCTCAGGCCAGACCAGACCCAGGGGGAAGCAGACCCCCCCCCCAGACAGCAGCCCCAGGGAATGCAGAGATCTAAGCAATGGAGTTCCTCCTCTTCAAAAACAGGGAGTGCTAAGCCACCCCCATATGGTAAGAACTCACATTGACTTTATACCTCCACCCCTTACCTCTGCCCACCTGCTTGTGCCCCTAGGAGAAAAACTCTCCGTCCATGAAAACAACAGGGCCTCTATTACCAATGACTGATGGGTCCTCAACATAGTGTCCCAGGGATAAAAATTTTATTTCCACACTCTGCCAACCCCAAAAGGGTTCCCAGATCTTCCTCCAAACCATTGGGCAGAGGCCAAAAAGCAAATCCTTTCCCTGCTCTCCATGAGGGCAATACAGCATGTTCCTGTAAACCAGATAGGCCAAGGTTTCTATTCCAGACTCTTCCTGGTACCCAGAGAAGAGGGCACCTGGCACCCAATCCTCAATCTATCCATTCTAAACACCTTTCTGGTGATACCAAAATTCATAATGCTCACCCTCCAGCAGCTTCATCCTATGCTTTCCAAGGATGCTTGGTTAGCCACCCTAGACCTAAAAGAGGCCTATCTATACATCCCAATCAGGGAATCTTGCAGGAAATATCTATGGTTTAGGGCAGGATCTATGCACTTTCAGTTCTCTGCTCTTACCCTTTGGCTTATCCACTGCTCCCAGAGTTTTCACAAAATGCCTGGCTCCAGCCATTGCTTTTTGCAGACAAAGAAATATTCAAATTTACCCCTACTTAGATGATTGCCTGATTCAGGCAGATAGTCAGGAAAAGCTGTTAAAGCACCTGACCTTTGTAAAGGACCTACTGACCTTCCTGGGGTATACTAGTAACGAAAAGAAATCAAAACTAGTCCCCAAACAAAAAATTGTATTCCTGGGAGCAAGCCTGGACACAGCATCTCAGATGGCATTCCTTACTCCAGGAAAATAAGCTTATCTGACAGGCTACTTCTTGCAACTAGCCACCAAAACCCAGTTATCCACAAGGAAAATCCTGCAAGCTCTAGGGTTCATAGTCTCCTGCATTCTACGCATTCCGTATGCCAGACTTCATATGAGGAAACTACAGTGGTACCTAAAATGCCTTTGGTGTCACTCAAGACCTGGAAACTAACATACAAATGATACCTTGTCTAAGGAAAGATTTTCTTTGTTGGGCAGTAGCATGCAACCACAACAAGGGATTTCCCTTCTCACAACTCCATGCTGGCCAGACTCTCACCACAGAAGCATCAGACCATGCCTGTGGTGCATACCTGGACGGCGGGTGCATTCAGGGCCACTGGAGCCCAAATCAAGTACATCTGCACATCAACCAAAAAGAGATGCTAGCTGTTCAGCACGCCCTGACAGCTTTCAGACCCCTACTCTCCCCGGGGCCCCTACTGATCAAAGCAGACAATACCACAGTGATGTGGTATATCAACAAGCACTGAGGGACTCACTCTTATCCTCTCTGCAGGCTCGCCATGACCCTCTTACACACTGCCTCAGCCATGCAACTACACTTGCTAGCACAATTCCTGCCAGGCTCCCTAAACTCTCTGGCAGACAACTTAAGCAGAAACCTGCTAGACCCACACAAATGGCAGCTAGACCACAGAACCTTCACCCTTGTAACCCAGAAATGGGGCACCCCAAAGGTGGACCTCTTTGCTTCCCACTCCAATCATCAGCTCAGCAAATTCTGCACCAGGGAACCTCACAGCAAGGCCTGGAAAGTGGATGCTCTATCCTTCTAGTGGGTAAACCTCTCTGTCTGTGCATTTCCCCCTCTACCACTCATTTCAAGGGTATTGCTCAAAATGGGGGAGAAAAAACCAAGGGCAATCCTGATTGCCCCAGACTGGCCACGCCAGCACTGGTACCCACTGCTGTGCAGCCTGTCACCCCTTCCTCCATGGCACCTGCCTCAGATCCCAACACTCCTGACCCAGAAGAATGGAGAATTCATGCATTCCCCCAATTGCAGACATTCAGCCTGGCAACCTGGCTTATTCCCTGACCCCTCCTTAAGCTGCCAGCCTAAGCAAACAAGTTCTACATGTTATACATGAGGCCAGACGCCCCAGCACTAGAAAATTCTATGCTGACAAGTGGAAAAGGTTTTGCACCTGGATCCAGGCTAAGGGAGCTGAAATAGCACAGCCCTCCCTACCTCTCATCCTGGATTACCTAGCAGACCTACTACACAGGGGTCTGTCCTTCTCTTCTATTAATATTCATGCCTCAGCCGTCTCTGCTCATTAAGCACAGAGCCCCCTCTCTTCTCACACCCTCTCATCAAATAGGCTAACAACTTAAGGCCACCCAGAAGAGCTCCTATCCCAGCTTGGGACCTTAACTTTGTGTTGGAAAAACTCACCCTACGGCCATTTGAACCTGCAGCTTCAGCAGAGTCAAAATTCCTCTCTTGGAAAACAGCCTTGCTTCTGGCCATCACTTCAGCTAGAAGAGTTTCAGAGCTACAAGCACTCATGGCTCTAGAGCCCTTCATCATTTTCCATGCTGACAGGGTCTCCCTCAGGTCTAACCCATCCTTCATACCTAAAGTGGTGTCCAGTGTGGCTCTCAACCAATCCATTAATTTGCCCACCTTTTTACCTAACCCACAAAACAAGGGGGAAAGGATTCTGCACTCTATAGATGCGCACAGATAGCTCAGATTCTATCTGGATAGGACTAAATCATTTAGAAAAACTGACCAATTGCTAGTCAGCATCACAGCAGGGGCAAGGCCATATCCAAACAAACAGTCTCCAAATGGATAGCACACTGCATCCATTTCTGCTACAAACCACCCCCAAAGGGGGTAAGGACACATTCCACCAGGGCAACCTCCACCACTGCAGCTTTTCTCAGAGGGGTCCCCACCAGGGACATCCTGGAGGCTACAACATGGACTTCTGTTCATACCTTCACCAAGCATTACTACTTGCCTATCTTCTCCAAATCCAGGGCAGGCTTTGCCACCGCAGTTTTTCAGGGCATCCTAGCCAGCCCCCAGTCTTCTTGACTGCCTTCACCTTTTTCTTCAGCTTTGGGAATCAACCCAAATGTGATGTCTGCAACAGTGAAACACGAAGAACATAGTACAGTTGTGTACACTTACCATAAATGTAGATGTTCGAGTGTATTCACTGTTGCAGTCCTGCCCCCCCCCATCCCCCTTGTCTCGCTATCTCTCTCTCTTCCTCTCTCCTTACAGGGAATTTTTGGAATTTACTTTCTACTGACTGTGTTCTTCCAACATAACCTAACTCCCTATTTGGGGGTTCCTGTCAGTTGGGGCAAGAAAAACTGATGTAATGGTGTCAGCTGTCTGATTTTATACCACTGATGACCTGACGTCAGTCCTGGATTGACAGCAACCGACTCAGAAATACTAAGCCTCTGGTATTCTGGCCGACTGAGGGCTACCCCTGGCAGGATAACCCAAATGTGATGACTGCAACAGTGAATACATTCGAACATCTACATTTATGGTAAGTGTACACAACTGTTTGTTTGTGTCTTTCGGCTTTTCCCAGTTAGGGGTCGCCACAGCGGAACTCCAGTCCGCTAATGATTGGCAGTTGGTTTTTACGTACCGGCTTGCCAGGCCTGACACACAACCTTCAACAAAGATACGCCCATTCACGCATGTCTCAACGCACAAGATGCTCTAGCTGAAAATCGAACCGGACAGCGTCTTACTGTGAAGCGACAAGGCTACTGTACTTTGTGTATATCCTTATTCATCTTATGCATATTAGTGTAACAGTAGGCATATTTTATTTATTTATATTATATCTGATTTTGGTATCTGCATTGCCTGCTTTAACCATTGCACTTGAACAGTGACTGAAATCTGTTGTTTTAGAACACTGGCTTACCACAGTGAATAAATGCAAATAACTAAACTCAAAGTCTCAGCTTTTACAAATTAAGTTATGTAAAGTTTAACCAAAGTAAACCTACAACTATAAAAACAATTATGCTGTTGTTTTTGCAGGGCACGTCCCCATGCGATCCTCACACCCCATGCTAATTAACAGTTTTCAGTTTGCGGTTGTACTTTAATTATGAAGAAAGTGTATATGCACAGAATGCAGGTAAAATCATTATTTGCCTCTTCCTTGACTTACAAATCCTCAAACTGAGAGTTAATGAGGAAGGGAGGGTGCAGGTATGGAGCTTACTTTTCTGCAAAAATAAACTTAGTGGAGTGTTTATATTTATAAGGTCCTTTTTGATAAACTTTCTTTAAGTTGGTCTTTCCTCAAGTTGTTTTATTAAGGAGGTATTCATTAAGCATGTTTTATGTACCTATCTAGAGCATATCGGTACTCAGACAGTATTGCATCAGAATTAAGACAGTCATGTATTTCTTCATAAAATATTTTTTCTCGCTACAAATGTGCAGGTAACTACACAGATATACATGAAATGACAGAAAAAAATGTGAGAGTATAAGTGCAGTCTGTAGGTGAATAGCATGACAAAAGTTTCTTGAGATTTTTTCTCGAGAATTTGAAACATTTTCATTGATATTCTTTTTGTTGGCAACAACCAGTAGACCTGCAAAGCAATGTTAAGCTGCTTATGTGTCTGACATATGGGTCATACCTAACAAATGTAATGTGCTCAGGCTGATAGATTCACTAAACATCAATTACACATCAGAAATGAAAATGTATAATTCTCAGAACATTATATTTTCTTTTAATAGAAGTAGTTTTGATATGCACACAGACTAATATCAGCAAATTTGAGATGTCATTTGACATAGCTCATGTGGAATATAATACATGCCTGAACATCAAAGAACTGTTCATAAAAATGTAAGAAGCTTTTAAAGCATTACAGAACTGCTTATTTCAGATTAATGTTGGAATGGCCATTAGAAATTTAAATATTCAGATTAAAACAAAACTATGGCCATCAGTTTTCTTCAGGATAACATTTAAAGATTGTCAGAAACAATGTATTTCTTAGAGAAAGTGAAATTTCATCTTTTTTTAATTACTGTGATATAAAATGTTAAAATTAAATATTTTAATTTGTATTCAAATGCAAGTACTCCATTGTCTTAATCTGAAAGAGCACTTGAGGCCTTTGTATATGTTCATGTCCCAGTCTAAGTACATAAAAATTACATTAAAATTGTGTGAATATTTTGAAAGAATTTATTTTTTTTAAAACGGGGATGATGGCTAGATAGAAATGGTCAATATTAAGGACATAATTTCCTAGACAAGTGCTTAAACTATGTTAATAATTTCTTTAGTGAATTTAAACCTAAATGGTAGGTTGACACAACCTGAGATCAAATGAAAAAAATCCTCTTCACAGACGAATGCTACAGTTTGATTTAATGTATGGATACTCTCACATAATAAATGTATTTAATTTAATGTTGTTTCTTTTGCTTGAGTGTTTTGGGCATTATCTGAAAATGGTCAGGGCAGGCTCATCTCAAGATCTGGATTTTGATTTTTCAGGTTGGTGTTGTAGACTTCTCTTTGTGTTTGAAGAACTGGAGTCAAGAGAGTAAAGCAGCTAAAGAGTAAGTATACTCAGATGTATAATCATCTAGTCAGTTTTTACTGTTTCATATTTCACAATTAGTCATGAACACTTTTCATGCATTACCCTATACTTATTAAACCTTTGCTCTCTGTCATTAGTCTTTATCTCCATTTTATGCAGCTACACTGTGGATTACTTCCTTCTTCTGTTTTGCATGCTACGTTCCTCTTCTGAAAAATGTTCATCCTATTGTTTTGTTTTTAGTTAGGTGGTTTATTCAGTGCTGGTACAGCATGACTGAATGCTTATAATTCTATAAACATAGAATAGTATTATTAGCTTAAGATAAAGCAGTCTTCATGGATAAGTAGGAAAAGATTTCAGTGCATAACTATACTGTTAGCTTAAAAAAATCACCATCAGACCACTGGCTGGATTTACATCTGTGATGCTGTGTATGTTGATTTTAGAAACAATTTTAGAGCTAAAGCCCACAATATGGAATGGAATGATTAAGTGTCAAATCCTAGTTTATCTTTCCTGGAAGAAAAATATTAGATCTTTCACAGTTTGTGCAATTGTGGGTATAGGAGTAAATGGTGGACCATGCATATGGCATACCACACTACTGTGATTTGAGCATTTCAGCCTCAATCCAAAGTTGCCCAGGCTATATAAGTATTCTGCATTTCCAATTTGTACTTGTCCATTTTATTGAGGGCTGCTACTGTATTTCTTCTTTATTTTTTTATTTTTTTTTTGTATTTTTGCAGTTTGAAAAATTTAAAGTACTGCTGATTTACACTGTACAAAAATTTATGGTTCTGTACTTCTGCACTGTGAATTCCAAGTTTGTTGATCATTTTACTGTAGGGTTTGCTCTGTCTTTTAAACTTTGATCTCCGTCATACTGTTGTTTTAGATTAAGATTTTGATTTCCGTTACTAGGTAGTTTGATAACTCACAGTGAGTATTTTTTTGATTGGCCAGAGGGCTAGTCTGTTTGTTGACTTTTTGTGCCGGTATAAACTCATTGTGTTAAACAAAAATCACTGCTCACCATGTAGTGGCTGTTAGACGTTCCTTGTATAGATCCATGTGCATAGAGATACAATTTTCCCTATAAAACTACTTCTGTAATTTCCTCAATGCTTGGTTGCACAGAGAACAAGTTTGCACATTAGGATGTACTGTCCTACAGTTTTGGTCATAGTCTTGATTGTAGTCTGCATTCTTACAGCACCAAGGCTAGCCAGCTGTATACCCCTCTTGTACCATCCCTTTGTAGATCAGATAATAAGGATCTGTAACTATAGATAAGCACTTTCCTGGTATCTCTACAGCCAGTTTGATGGATACAGGTGTCATGAGGCAGTGTAGCAATTCTCATATTTACAGACAACCATATAATCCTGAAACCGATATGTTATGTAAATAGTGTATTTGCGCAGTGTCACTGGAGGCAAGGCTCTCACATACAGGCATTTATAATACCAAAGTGATTGTCAAAAACACATAGACTGTACCTGCCATGCATATAATTCACCAGACACACAGACCCAGGTATGCTTAGACTGTTATATGCAATCTTCCTAAACCCCAAAGGCTTCACAGACATTGCACTTACAACAGATATTCTCAGCAACTTCAGAAGCACTCTACCAAAACAACACAGATACTCACAGCCACACTTCACAATGTCTCAGCTTCTAAATTCATAATGCAAGCAACCCAATATTTTCTCCATATGAGACTCCATTGTGAGATATGCAGATGTCCTACTCACCAGGCTGAGTATGAGAAAGACTGGAATTCTGGTCGACTGTTAAAAATGTGCGTGGATTGTAAAGCACTTTGTCATTAATGTTTAGGACACTAAAAAGAAGAGTAAGTAAAGCAATTTTTCTTCTTTTCATCATTTGCATAAATATTTCATGATGTAGATTGCATGTTATAAAATGGTTTTGTATAGTGTGCAGGCAGGGGAATTTTAATTGTGAGGGTGCCTTTTCAGTGGCTGCTGTATATATTAAATATATTAAGGTAAATACGTAGTTTTTCTTAACTGTACAATGTATAGAGTTTACACTGAAACAAGATAAGGAAGGCTGAACAAAAGCAAACATGAATATAGTTTGATCATGGGGCTACGTTGGAAAGTGGGGTGTAAAAGTGTACTCATTAAATTGTCTGTAGAATTAAGGTAGTAATGTCTCTTGTTTTCACAAGGGTGGATGCTTGGATTGATGTCCGTGTTTTGTGGTATGGATAGTTTTATTTTGAAGAAGACTAGACTTGAAAACATAAGACAAGATGAGAAAAGGCATGAAAAAATTGCAAAGTTTCTGTTAGTAAATGCTCTCTGTTAGAGAGACGAAGTTTGTAGCTGAAGACATTTAGCCAGGAGAAGTCTATACATTGTATTCTAAGTGAAATTTTCAAAGTTTCCTTTAAGCATCTGCAAACTTGTTAGCTGGTTTTGTTTTTTCTAATTGCTGACTACTTTTACTTGGGGATTAGCTGTCTATAGGTGCAAGCAATTAATCTTGAGAATTCTGAGTACTCTCTGCTTAGAGAAATGTAAAATTTAAAGGTACAGTGGCAACAAGTTCATTGAAAGATCGTCTGAAACTGGGGAAAGTGAATAAAAGTAGCCTCCCTGGCAGCCTTAATGTTTTAATGCATTTAATATAACAGTGCACAATTTCGTTTTATATAAAGGTAGCCAGTGCACTTTATTTCTTAGAGCTAAATGTTAATGGTTTTTAAATGCATGCAAGCTGTTTTTTTTTAATCTGGGAAGGGAATAGAGATGAGAAAAGTTCAGACAGCTGTCAGTGAAAATGGGAACACAGGCAGTAACATGTGCTTTATCATGGGTAACCTTAATTTCAAATTATGTAATGCCTGTGGGTACAGTCATTTATTTGGGTCCATTGCTTCTATCTGGAGGGTTAAACTTCATTTGTTTAATGTGTACATAGGTTTGTGTAGTTGTTCTAAGTTAATAGGAGGTAAGGAGTTCTGAAAATGTATTTAGTTTTTTTATTAAAGCAAAAAGTCTTGAAAAATGAGAGATAGGTTCAAATGGAGATGAGGAAAAAAACGTAGAAAAGATCAGCCTGCCAAAACTATGTGAGAATGTAAGACAAAAGTTGGAAATACACATTCAAAAGGACTGTCTTGTAATATTGGAAGCAATACCTTTCCATTGTAATGGCTACTCTGTCCATATTATTTTCCAGTGTAAATAGCCTTTCGGGTGTAGATAAAATGAAATAGTATTTTATTATATTAAGAAATATAGGGTGCAAATAGCAATGTTAAAGGATGCACATTTAGATAGAAATGAAAATGTGAATTTGACAAAGAAAGGATTTTAGATTAGATATTCATCTGAATGTCATGTTCAAAGGAAGAGGATAGGAGAGTAAAAATACTGTTTGCTAGAGGGTCTCCAGTAGTCATAGAAATGAAAGGGTACAAAGGTCACACAGTTAAACCATTCATTGCAAGAAAAACCCAACCAAACTAAACTTTTTACTGTGTGACACTTTAAGCCTTCTGTAGTGGAAACCCACAGGATGTATTCAAACGAACCCTTAAGGACATTAAGTGTTTCAGCTACACAGTGAAAGAAGAGGAAAATACAATAATGGTAGATTTGTGCTAGTAAGGAGCTATCAGCAATGGAGGAGGATTATGCTGGCATGTATTTATATTCCACCAAAAAATGCTATTATTTAGCTTGAGAAAATTAAGAAGAAATCTGCTTTCAGCAGGAAATGTTATTTATAGGTGGGGACTAGAACATGATTTGCAATAGTGAAGAGGTATCAGGGGAACCTAGAAGGAAAAGTTTAACAAAAGAGAGTAGATTTCTGAAGAAATGTTTGAAAATATTTGTTATGGAAAATGTAAATTCAGTAGTAGGAACTCTTGAGAGAATTTACGAAATTTTCCCAAGGTAAATAATAGGGCTAGACTAGACAGAAATTATATTTCACAGGAACACGTCCATTTAATTTAAAGCTTCAATGGACATACAATGACTATTTCAGATCATGCACTAATAAAAACTAACATAAAAATAAAGGTTAATGAAGTAAAAATTAGGCACTGGCACTTACCTTACTTACCTGTTAAAAAGAGAAGAATTTTAGGAATTGTTAGTGGAAATTACATGAGCGTTATTGGGGAAGATAGAAATTTCTTCAGAAGGGATAAGGTAGAGAGTGAGTGAGTTACAAAGAAAATAGAGTTTAAAAATAAGGCAGAAATAAAAGAAATATATGTTTAATGAGTATAGGAATTATTTAGAGGAGCTAACAAACATTAAAGAGAATATGGGAAATTTCACAGAGCAAGAAGAGGAGCAACTGCAACGTTGAAAAAAGGAAAAGGAATTTTTATTTTATTTTTATTTTTTATTGGATTTTCACAGACATGAGCAATATTAACAAAATTCAACTTAACAGATAAATTAACAAAACTATACACAATGTCCATAACAAATATTATCCTTAATCATCAACATTAGCACTTACTTTTCTAAATGATCTTTAAGCTTTAGCCAAGATAATTTCTGATGAGTAATATTTGCAGTTCTGTTGTATAAAGTTTGCAGTTCTTTATTACATACATTCTTTGATAGAGGAATTCTGAATAAGAGAGGATGTTTTTGTTTTTCCAATTAAATGTGATAACTTTTCTGACAATAGCCAAGATAGACCATAGGAAAGGCACTTGAGAAACGGGAATATAATCTGGAATTGAAACATTAAATAAAATCAATGAATTTTGTAACCTTACAATTGTCTGACCATAATGGTTTAGCAAATTTATCAAACTTTTCCCAGAACGGAGCAATCATTTGACATTTTAAAATCATGTGTTCCCAGTCAGCATTTAAATGATCACATCTCCTATGTCTTGAATTTTTTTTTAAAGGGCTATTTTGTGTGGTGTTAAAAAAAACCTTCTGTGTAGAAACTTCCATGTAAATATTTGCCAATAAGTAGGTGATGTGGAATTTCCTGCATATTTTAGGTACATCCTTTTATAATTTTCTGAGAATGTTTTCTTATTTATTTTTGTAGAATAAACCCAGTGAAGACAGATCAAAGCCTACTATTTCAGAGCTTTATGATTTATTTTTATGCGTATCATTGTTAATTTGAAAGAAAATTTCTAATAATTTGGGCATAGATTTAGTGCTCATACCTAATGACATTTGCAGATTTTTGCTTATAAATTCTCTAAAAGATTGTATATCTTGCAACTATTTTTATTTGTATTATATCTAGCTAAAAAGTCTTTCCACCTAAAAATTGAAATCAAATTTTTGATTATTTTGTTCAAGATTAGTTATTTTATCTACAGTAAAATATTCTAGACATCCAGTAGTATAAGCTATAGGGAGCATCAGGAGTAGGATTTGTTTATTTAAATGATTCCTATCCATTACTGTTTTAAATATTATGATTAATACCAAAAATATAAACATTTTTTTATTTATTTATTATACATTTGTTGACTGGGATAGTCCGACTGGATATATGTCCATTTTCAGCGGAGGCCCAGGGAGAAAAGCTCCAGTTACACAGAACATCACATATAAGAGTCAAGCATAATTATCAAAGTAGTTACAGTGTAGCCCTCTAGGAGGGTCTTACATTAGCCACTGTGTGTCACATTATACAAAACTAGCAGGATTACAACAAATTGTTTTGAGCAGGAAATGCATACAATACTGTAGGTACTATACAGTCACCTAAGATACACTTTGTGCTATAATGTACAAAAAAACAGCAGGATGCAGCAAACTGTTTTGAGTAAGATGTGCATACAGTACTATATAAGTAAGATAGTATATTTGGAAATTAATCCTGGTTGGTACAGGGGCAAAGCCAGTGTATATTAAGATACTGTTTGAGGCCTTTTTTGAAGAGACTTAGAGAGGGTTCAAGGGTAAGTGTGGAAGAAAGTGATTTTTCAGGTTTTGCCAATGAAGTTGGCAAACAGGGAGTCACCAGCTGATTTAGTAACGTTATAGGTTTGGACTAACAATTTATTGGATGAGTGTAGTAGCCTTGAGTTACTGTAAGGGTGATGTGCAGAGCTGTAGTAACTACAGAGGGATAAAATTGATCAGTCACAGCATGAAGTTATGGGAAAGAGTAGTGGAAGCAAGGTTAAGAAGGGACATGATGATTAGTGATCAGCAGTATGGTTTCATGCCAGGAAAGAGCACTACAGATGCAATCTTTGCTCTGAGAGTGTTGATGAAGTAGTACAGAGAATGTCAGAAGGAGTTGCATTGTGTTTTTCTAGACTTAGAGAAAGCATATGACAGGGTGCCTAGAGAGGAGTTGTGGTATTGTATGAGGAAGTCAGAAGTGTCAGAAAAGTATGTAAGAGTGGTACAAGATATGTACGAGGGTAGTGTGACAGCGGTGAGGTCTGCGGTGGGAGTGACGGATGCGTTTATGGTGGAGGTGGTGTTACATCAAGGATCAGCTCTGAGCCCTTTCTTATTTGCGATGGTGATGGACAGGTTGATAGACAAGATCAGACAGGAGTCCCCGTGGACTATGATGTTTGCAGATGACATTGTGATCTGTAGTGAGAGTAGGGAACAGGTGGAGGAGACCCTGGAGAGATGGAGATATGCTGTAGAGAGAAGAGGAATGAAGGTCAGCAGGACTAAGAATATGTGTGTGTGAATGAGAGGGAGGATAGAGGAATGGTGAGGATGTAAGGAGTAGAGGTGGCGAAGGTGGATGAGTTTAAATACTTGGGGTCAATAGTTCAGAGTAACAGTGAGTGTGAAAGAGAGGTGAAGAAGAGAGTACAGGCAGGATGGAGTGGGTGGAGAAGAGTGTCGGGAGTGATTTGTGACAGACGAGTACCTGTAAGAGTGAAAGGGAAGGTCTACAAGAGGGTAGTGAGACCAGCTATGTTATATGGGTTGGAGACAGTGGCATTGACAAAAAGGCAGGAGTTTGAGCTGGATGTGGCAGAATTAAAGATGTTAAGATTTGCACTGGGTGTGACGAGGGTGGACAGGATTAGGAATAAGTATATTAGAGGGTCAGCCCAGGTTGGAGACAAAGCCAGAGAGGCACGATTACGTTGGTTTGGACATGTGCTGAGGAGGGATGCTGAGTATATTGGGAAAAAGATGCTAAGGATGAAGCTACCAGGTAACAGGAAAAGAGAAAGACCTAAGATAAGGTTTATGGATGTGGTGAGAGAGGACATGCAGGTGGTTGGTGTGACAGAGCAAGATGCAGAGGACAGGAAGAAATGGAAACAGATGATCTGCTGTGGTGACCCCTAACGGGAACAGCCGAAAGAAGATGATGATGAGTAGTAGTAATCTGGGTAGTTCTAGCCACCCAAGAAGATTGAGGTTTTGACAGTGATGTGTCCTATATGTTGAACCAGTGGCGAATCTGGCACTATGGTTATAGCAGTGACTGAGCTTGTTGAGTTCAGTTTTGTTCAGCTTGGAGAGTACAGGGGAAGCATATAGAAGGGTAGAAAGTAGTTGAGAGCAGGCGATTATGGTCCTAGCTGTTTGGTTAGAAAAAGTTTGGTTCTATATAATGAGCCAAGCTTCTTATTAATGGTTTTTATGTTTTTTGACATGGAGATCAAATATGAGATTATTATCCACTATTACCCCTAAAAGCTTGGTATGGTCATCGGGAGAGATAGAGGTACCATTGTTGGATGTTATAGAGAAAGAAAAAGGGGTGGCTCTGTGAGTGGGGGTAAAGAGGAGCAGCTTAGTTTTGTTGGGATTCAGCAGCAGAAGATGACTAGCGAGCCACTTTTCAACTGTATTAAAAGTGTTCTGGGTTAAGGTTTGCAGCTCTGAAGGGGAGGAGGCAGAGCAGATCAAGGTGGAATCATCTGCATATTGGATGCAGATTGCTTCAGGGATGGCAGAGTGAAGGTTGTTGATGAAGACAGAAAAGAGTAAATGACTTAAAATTGAGCTGTGAGGGACACCAAGGGTGAGAGGTAGCTGGGTGGACTGTTTGCCCTGCCATAATACAGCCTGTTGTCTGCCAGTCAGCTAGGATTGGAACCACTGAATAGCATGGTTATCCAAGGAAATGGATTTTAGGGAGTGGATGAGTAATTTGTAGACATTGGGGACCTACAGACACTAGATCCTACCCAGTTCGGCTTTGTCAAGGGCAGATCCTGCCTTTTGAACCTGGTTGACTTCTTTGAAACAGTCACCAAAGCCATAGATGAAGGGAAGGTAGTCCACACAGCCTATCTGGACCTTGCAAAGGCATTTGACACAATACCCCACTCGGGCATCATAGATAAGCTATCCAGCTTAAATATAAACCCCTATGTCACAAGATGGGTCGCAAACTGGCTCAAAGACAGAACCCACAGAGTGAGAGTTGCTGGAGCTACGTCAGACTCGAAACCAGTCACAAGTGGCATCCCATAGGGTTCTGTCCTGGGACCACTCTTGTTCGGTATATACTTTTCCGAGGTACAGGCAAACGTGGGAGGACTATGGCTCACCAAGTTCGCAGACGACTGTAAACTGGGCGCCATAATCAACTCTCCAGCTGACACAAACATCCTTCAAAAAGGTCTCACAGAGACAGATAACAGGTGCCAGTGCCATGGTTTAAAGCTAAATACCAAAAAATGTATAGTCATACCCTTTGGCAAAAACAATGTGCCCACAAATTACCACATAGGCAGAAACCCATTAAGTACAGAGAAAGTTATTAGGGACCTGGGGACCCAAGTTGATAGCAATCTCTCCTTTGAAAACCACATTGCCAAAGTGGTTAGAAAGACCTTCTACATAGCCCACCTCATCACGAAGGATTTCACATCTAGATCAAGAGAGGTAATCGTGCCCCTTTATTCATCCCTCATCAGGCCCATCATAGAATACAATGCCCCTTTTGGGATGTACCTTACCCGACACCTGCAGCAATTAGAAAGACCCCAAAAGTATCTCACCAAGAGGATCAAAGGTCTCAAACAGATGCCATATACTGCTCGGTTAAAAAAACTCCAGCTCTACTCAGTTGCATACCGCCTACTTCGAGGCGATCTATGCCTGACATACAAAGCTATGTCAAATCCAGAATTAATGGACATGCTCCACCTCAGTAAATCTAAATCCCTTAGAGCCACACGCTCGAGTGACTTGAACCTCAGCACAGAAATAAATAGAACTTGCTGGAGGGACAGGTTCATAACCCAGAGGCTCCCTTCACTCTGGAATAGAATTCCAGTTCATGTGAGGCAGAGCACTTCACTGAATCTCTTCAAGAAGAATCTCGATAAGTGGATGGGGGATCGTAGGTTTGTCCCAGGGATTACTCCCGTGTCATTATTAGACAGAGGCACAGTAAACTAAACCTTAAAAAGGGCACAGTATACTCAAATCAAGGGGTGGCGTAAGCCATACAGAATCGGGCTAGGCTTATAATTGCCCCAGGGCAGATAGCCTAGTATGAACCTATGAACCATGAACCATGTCAAAGGCCTTTGACAGATCTAAAAAGAGGGCTGAGGGTAGCTTATTGTTATTCCTGTTTTGGTTTATGGCATTGGTAAAGGAAAGGAGGGTGGAGGTGGTGCTATGGTGTGGCCTAAAGCCATGTTGAGAGTTGGCCAGGAGACTGTTCTGAATTAAGTAACACTTCTCTATTATTTTGGCAAGTAGTGAAAGAATGGCAATGGGTCTATCACCTTTGTGGAGTGGGATCACATAGGATATTTTCCAGACTGAGGGGATAGTGCAATCCATTAAGGTTATCTCGATTAGGATAGAAATGGGGAATGTAGGTACTCTGCAGGAAAGGAGGTCAGCAGAAAGGATGGTTGGTTTTAATTTTTTGATTAGGGATTGGATAAAAGTGGTGAAGACAGGTTGGAAGTGAAAGGGGGGATGAGAGGTGGGTGTGTTAGTGGTTGAGTTAGAGTGAGTGGGAGTAAGTCGGTTAGCTAGGGACTGAATTGTTTAAGTGAAGAAGTTATTTAAGGCACTAGCAATATTCTCTGGAGATTTATGGGTGGAGTTTGATGGTATTGGAGTAGTAGTTTGTCCTGGGTGAAGAAGTCGGTTTATACCTGCCCAGAACTTTTGTGGATTATTTTGATGCTTATGTTGGAGGTTCTGGTAGTAGCTTTTTTTGTCTAACAAAATGGATTTTTTGTTTCATTCCTAAGCTGACGATACCTTAATTGATCGAGAGGGGCTTTAGTTGTATCCCAGTTGACCAGGCTTTATTCCTAAGTTTGATTTTTAATTTGGTTTCCTTTGAAAGCCATGGTGCAGTATTTGATTTGGTTTTTATAGTACTTGCAAGAGCATGAGAGTCAAGAATGGTCAGGAATTTAGCATTATAGTAGGCTACTGCCTCGACTAGTGATAGATTTTTTTTAGGATTGACCTGTTGACCAACTTAAGTTCGTTTTGGAAATTAATAGGATTGAACAGGTGTCACACAGTTACACGTGGCGTTCCCCAGGGCTCAGTCCTAGGACCCCCTCCTGTTCGGCATATACTCAGAGGTACAGGCAAGCACAGGAGGACTATGGCTGACCAAGTTCGCAGACGACTGCAAACTAAGGGCTGCAATTGACTCTCCGGCTAACACAGACATCCCCCAAAAGGGTCTCACTGAGACAGATACCTGGTGTCAAAATCATGGCCTCAAGCTAAATGCCAAAAAGTGCATAGTCATCCCCTGTGGAAAAAACAAAGTACCCACAAACTACCACATAGGTGGTAGTCCCCTAAATATGGAAGACGTAATAAGGGATCTGGGGACCCAAGTAGATAGTGATCTCACCTTTGATAATCACATTGCCAAAGTGGTTAGAAAGTCCTTCTACGGGCCCACCTAATCACAAAAGGGTTCGCATCCAGATCAAAAGAGGTCATTGTTCCCCTCTACTCATCACTCATCAGGCCCATCATAGAGTACAACGCCCCATTTGGGATGTACTTTACAAAATACCTGCAACAGCTGGAAAGACCACAGAAGTACCTCACCAAGAGGATCACTGGCCTCAAACAGATGCCCTATGCAGCTCGACTGAAGAAACTCCAGCTGTACTCTGTTGCATACCGCCTACTCATAGGTGATCTCTGCCTGACTTACAAGGCCATGTCCAACCCAGAATTGATGGACATGCTCCACCTAAAGAAAACCTTATCCCTTCGAGCCACATGTTCTAGGAATCTAAACCTCACCACAACAATAAATAGGACGTGCTGGAGGGATAGATTCTTGTCCCAGAGACTTCCCATGCTTTGGAACAAGATCCCAATCTACATTAGGCAGAGCTCCTCGCTAACACTCTTCAAAAGAAACCTTGATGAGTGGATGGGAAATAGAAAGTTTACCCCGGGGATCACTTCAGTGGCTCTGCTGCACAAACGCACAGGGAACTAATCAAAGGGGGCGGCGAAAGCCAACACATTCTGGCTAGGCTTATAAATGCCTTCAGGCAGATAGCCTAGTACCTACCTATGAAGTTCTTATTAGTTCTGATTGTTTTGTAAGTTATCTGGTGGGGGGGTCTCTGCCTTATGCTTAATAATGTAAGTTAGTGAGTGATCACTTAAGTCATTGGGGAGAGTCCCGGCTGTATACAAGTTGGGATGGTTATTGATAAGTATCCAATCTAGGATACTTTCCCTGTTGAAGGGTTTGCTGATCCTAGTAGGGGAGGTTATTTGCGTGAACCCAAACAGATTTATATGGGTGACTGGGGATTTAGCTGAGCAGGTGTGCCAGTCTGTGTTGAAGTCACCAAGAACAATTATTTCTTGGGGTAGGTAGTGGATAGCCAGTGGAGGATACATTCTAGAGTACTTATATTATTACCTGGTGGAAAGTAGACACAGACAATATTTATGCATTTGCAGTTGTTAATTTGTAATTTGGTAATGAGGATTTCTGCGTTAAGTAGGGGCACTTGTATGGGATCCATGTTGACATAGTGTTTTTTTGTAAAGAACTGCTGTCCCACCTCCCTTCTTAGCAGTACAGTCTAATCTGTGTATGTTGTAGTCCGGGGGTAATAGCTCATTGTCAGCAATAGTGGGTTTAAGCTAGAATCTGAAGTAGTTTACTTCATTTGGTCTTCAACCTGTGGGTTACGGATCCGACACTGATTCGAGCCGGCAATTTCACAAGCATCTGCTCTGAGCTGCAAGCTCCTCCCTCTACCCATAACACTCCACCTTCCTTCCCTCAAATCTCGTTTGCCGCGCTTGCATTTGCGCTGAACTACTTGGTCCATGTTATTCGGCTGCAGTGCAACCTGGTTAAGGAACTAGCTGAGTTGCTGCTAGGGTCTGCATCGCAGGAGGACAAAAATACTTTCTCCGAGAGGATGGCCACCCTGAAAGCGGTTTCATATACGTCCATTTGCCTCCTCTCGCACACCACTGAGGGAGCGGCTAGGGCTGCTGGGTCCAGCGTTGCCATGAGGTGTCATGCCTGGCTTAGATTGTGTCAGTTTTCGGAGCCCTTTAAGGCGTCTTTTGCGAATACCCCTTATGATGACTCCTTCCTTTTTGGTAAGACTGTCCGTGATACATTGGTCCAGAGCGAGAAGGAAGGGAAGACACTGTCTGCTGTATCCGCTTCTCGAACCCTCAAAGATCCTTTTCTTGGAATCATTGAGGGCAGAAGAAGATGTGGTTCCAGAAGTCTCAGTATTCCCGGGACGCTCAGGACTCTTCTTCCCCTAGATGCAGAGGGGATCAAGACAGACACCAGACCTGGGGCAGAGGGAGTCCAAGGAATTTTGGATCTCGAGAACCATTCTCGGACAGGCCCACACAGCAGCCCTAAGGGGTTTGCCCGACTGCTCTGCTCTGGAGGCAGTCAGAGGTTGCCTTTTGTTGCACCTGACGGCATGGGAGTCCATGTCGTCGGGTGCTACAGATCATATTCAGAGGTTATACAATCTCATTTGTGACTCTCCCCATGCCACCCAAAAACCTTTCAGATGCACCACCCATGGAAATAGAGGCAGTGGCTCTAGATGTAATCAAGCTGCTAAAGATGCGAGCCATCAAAACCGTCCCCCAAGATCAGTCCAGATCTGGCATTTATTCTAGGTTCTTTTTGGTACCCAAAAAGACGAGGGACTTGAGGCCCATTCTGGACCTGTGAACTGTAAACCTGTCCATTGCCAAAGACAAGTTTTGGGTGGTCACGTTGCAAGAGAGGGACTGGATGTGCTCGATAGTAAGCATCCTGCAGGCCTATCACATACAGATGAACAGAAGCTCCAGGAGGTTCCTTCGCTTCCAGCTAGGGGCCAGTCATCAGTTTCAAGCCCTACCCTTTGGTCTTACCACAGCCCCCAGGGTGTTCACCAAGGTTTTGGCAGTGATAGCAGCTCACCTATGGCATCAGGGGATTCAGGTCTTTCCATACCTGGCAGATTGGCTCCTTGCTGCTTTCACCAAGCATCTACTTTGTCAGGCAAGTGGCTATTTCCTGCATCTAGCGGACTGTCTAGGGATTACAGTCAACACTGCCAAATCTCTTATACACCCTGTGCAGGTCATATAGTTAATCAGAGTACAGATAGGCACCTTGCAGACAGAAGTCTTTCTGACCTCGGAGAGAATTCAGAACCTACGAATTTATGTCATTGTCATTTTTCAGTCATATCTACCACCAGCGGAGGCAGTGTTGTGAGCCCTCTTCTCTGTGGCAGCGACGATTACACTTCTTCCGTGTGCTCATTTGCATATGCGAGTACTACAGTGGACTCTTGCGGTACAATGGTCCATGTTGGATCTTCCACTGACACATCCGATACACAAAAGCAAAGCTTGCAGGGTGTCCCTCCTCTGGTGGATGCATTCTTCAGACATACTTGAGGGACATCCATTTGTTGCAGCCCTGGTCCAAGCCACAATGACCATGGATGCCTCCCAGCTAGGGTGGGGGGCATTGCTCGGGAAGGACAGTCCAAGGCATGTGGTCCTGGATCAAGACCAGTTTGCATATCAATGATCTAGAGATCAGAGCAGTCCTTTTAGCATTGCAGGCCCTTCAAGCCTTTCTTCCTCTGGGAGCACTTGCAGTTCAGTCAGACAACATGTTGGTGGTCTGGTACATTAACAAACTGGGAGGGACCAGATCCTAGCCCCTTTGTTGCGAGGCCATGAGAGTTGGGGAAAGGGCGATCTCCACCAGTCACTTTCAGGTAGCAACGCACATTCTGGGATGGTCCAACATACTGGCAGACAAGCTAAGCCATTCTATCTTGATGCCTTACAAGTGGTCTTTGAATCCTTCAGTACCGGAGCAGATCTTTCTAAAGTGGGGTCAGCCATGCTGCAATCTCTTCGCATCGCCTTCCAACACGAAGTGCAGCAAGTTCTTCGCTCTGAACACACTGCTGGGGGAATCCCCCAGAGACAGTCTTGTCCATGCTTGGCTTTCCGGTCTTTTTTATGCTTATCCTCCATTGCCTCTTATCCCAAACATTTTTACAGAAGGCGTGTCGAATGGGAAGCAAAGTCATCCTCATTGCCCCATTTTGGCCTCGTCAGGTATGGTGTCCCTTCCTCTGGTCTCATCTTCTAGTTCCTCCTTGGATTTTGGATCTCCGTCCGGTTTTCATATCTCACCCTTCAGGGGTTCCTCACCTGAACCTGGACAGTCTGAAGCTCACAGCTTGGCTGTTCCAGTTCCCCTAATTGCCAGGACTCCCGGTTTGTCTTCTTCCATCAAGTTTATTCTGGTGACAGTTCTAAAATCCTCCATCAGGAAAATTTAACATAGCAAATGGAAGCGTTTTTCCATCTGGGCCTCTCAGAGAAATTTGGACCCCTTCTCTGTGCCAAATCTGGGTATTCTTAAATTTTTGGCAAACATTTTTCAACAAGGAGCTAGCTCTTCTACAGTGAAAATACAACTTGCTGCCATTTCCAATTTCCATGTTGGTGAAAATATGACGACTTTGGCTTCTTCCAGATTGTGCCAAAGTCTTTATCAAAGGTACTTTTTTCTTGCGCCCTCAGGTCATAGATCCTACTCATCCATGAGACCTTACCATGGTGTTACAAGCTGTAATTGCTCCTCCTTTTGAATCGGCTGCAACAGTAGATCTTAAGTGTCTGTCCTGGAAGACTGCCTTTCTAATGGCTATCACCTCTGCTAGGAGGGTCTCACAACTCCAGGTATTGTCTGTCAAGGTTCCATACATGGTTTTCCACAAGGACAGGGTTTCTCTTCATACCAGTCCATCTTTTCTTCCCAAAGTAGCTTCTGAGACAAATATCAATCAGACTATCAATCTACCTGTTTTCTTTCCAAAATTCAAAAATAAAGGTGAGTACAAGTTGCATTTGTTAGATGTTCATAGACAACTACGTTTTTACTTACACAGAACCAAGTTTTTTCGCAAATCTGACCAGTTGTTTGTGTCTTTCTCTAAACCGTTTTTGGATAAACCCATTTCCAAGGAGACCGTTGTTTAATGGATTTCTCTCTATATTTTTCAAGTGTACAAAGACAAGGGCTTGTCTCCTCCTGGTCAGGTTAGAGCCCATTTCACCAGGTCCATGGCTACTTCAGTGGCCTTTTGGTCCAGGGTGTCCTTGGATGATATATGTTCTGTGGCTACTTGGTTCTCACCTTATACCTTTATTCACCACTATAAGTTGGATTTGATATCTAGAGGCCGAGCATCCTTTAGCTGCGCGGTGCTTCGGAACATCCTTCCATGAGGGCCACCCAAGGGTATAGTTAGCTGAGGACTCTGTCCCACAGGTTGAAGACCAAATGAAGTAAACTACTTCAGATAAAGAAGTTATGTACTCACCATAACATTCCATCTGACTAGTTGTACTTCATTTGTTTTCAACCATCCTGCCCTCCTTCCCCCGGACCTGCTGGCTTGGTATGTAGCAGAGTACACTTTGGCGGCTCTAGTTGGGAAGGTAGGTGAGATAAGGTTTTGTTGGATCGGGTTCTTTGTTTTATGGTGTAGCAAACTCGATCTGAGGGAAGGAAGGTGGTGGTGTGCTATGGGTAGAAGAGGAGCTTGGAGCTCAGAGCAGATGCTTGTGAAGTTGCTGGCTCGGATCTGTGTCAGATCCATAACCCACAAGTTGAAGACAAATGAAGTATGACTACTCAGATGGAACGTTATGGTGACTACATAACTCCTTTTTTTCTGTAAGGCACATTATATCTGGTGAATGAACTGCTAAGAGGGCATGAAAATAAGAAACTTTATTGTTTATACTTCTAATATTTAAATGAAATGTCAGGAGAGAATTAGTGGGTCTGCTTAGGGATAGCTTATTTATGGGGTTGATGGTATAGACATTGTTGTCACCAGGTGAAGATGGGCAAGAGTTGGGGTGAATGTCCCCATTTATAATGAGGTGGTAGTGAAGTCTGATTGTGAGCTTTAGGAATTTGTTTATAAGTTTTAGATAGTGCTTTCCCCTGGGATTGGATTTTATTTATTTATTTTTTTAATTTATTTTTCAGTTTGTTTGCCAGGATGGTCCATTGGGCCACGAGGAGCCTGTTTTCAATGGAGTCCTCACGGGGGGCTTCAGAGAAGTACAAAATACACACAGCAATAAGACAAATATAATACAAGTAGAAATACAAGAAGATACAGAGTAACAGGTTGCAATAAAAATACAAATTACAATTCTTATAAAATATGATTGTTCCAACAGTTATTGTTAAGAATTATAAGACAGTAGGAGGCTCATAGCAGATATATTAGCTTGTGGAGAGTAACTGTGGCTGAAAAAGCTATGTATGGTGAGAGCAGGAGCATTCCCACTATGAGTTTTGATGGGAGTGGAATAAAGTTTTGAAAGCAGAGAGTTTGCTAGTGGTATGGATGTGTGGTAGTAGTGAGTTCCAACAGAGTGCTACAGAGAAGGATATAAGATGTTTGCCTGGTGGACGGACAGGTTTATGAAGCTCAATTAGATTTTGGAAGTTGGATCTTAGACATCTATTTGGTTAATGCATTTGGAAGTTAGAGGTAAGGGAGGGGCAAAGAGAGGGGCTAAAAATAAGTTTGTTTGCTTGGATAAATTGAGTATAGATGAGGTAATTGGGTAGCTCAAGCCAGTTCAGTCGATGTAGGTATTTACAGTGATGGGTAGAGGATCTGTGGTCTGTAGCAAATTTAGAAATTTTGTAGTAGCAGGAGGAGAGTTTTGACTTGAGGGAGGATTGTAGATTAGTAAAGATAGCTGCACCATATAAGAGGGAAGGGACATGAGGTAAGTAGTAACAAGAATGATCCTGGTGGCAGGAGAGATGAAGCGGTAGTGGCGGTAGAGCATGCCAAGTTTCTGGTGTGTTTTTTTTTTTTTATGTTTACTTGTAGATACTAGTCAAACTTTAGTTGGTCATCAATGAGGATTCCTAACAGTTTTGCAGTGAAGACTATTTCAAGAGGTATGCTATTTTGGCTGGTGATATAGAAATAATCTTTATCTAGGATGGTGGTTTTAGGAGGAGTGAATATCATTAATTTGGTCTTGGTTGCATTGAGTGCCAGGTGGTTGTCTACCATCCATTGTTTAGTAGAAGAGAAGGCATTCTGAGTTAATTTTGCTAATGAGGAGGCAGAGCAGATTATTGTAAAGTCGTAAGCATAAGGCTTTAATTGGATGATAGGTTAAAGGGGAATAGGGGTTGGATATATGGAAGATAGTTAAGTGACTTATTTTGTATGAAAGTTATTATTATGTATTGTTATGTATGAAATTTATTATTTAAACATAAGACTTTTAGAATCCAATATGCTATTCTACTTTTAGATGGAACATTATAATTTACTTTAGATGAAGTATATGAAGTTAGAATTACTCCATTTAATAACTTCCCATTATTACATTATATAAATTATCTAAAGACTTGCAGTATTTAATAAAGCAGATTTAATATAGAGATCAATATCAGGTTATAAAATACCATTCTCTTCCCAGCTTTTAATGTGCCAATCATAATATATCCTTGGTTTTTGAGGATGCCATAAAAACTTTAACAATATATAATATATCATTTAGTCTTTTGATAGTTTTTGCGAGGTGGTAGGATTAATGATTGAGCAAGATACAATACTTTTGGCAAAATTATAATTTTAATTAATATAAACCTGTCTTCCATTGTAAAAAATATATTTTATTCCAGTTTCCAATTAAGTTTGTTATGCTATTAACTGTTTTTATGATTTAATGATATTGACTCATTTCACTTGTTTTTTTTATATTGATTTCTAAGTATTTAAATTACTTATTTTCCCAAATAAGTTGTTTGTAATTTTTTTAACAAGAAAGTTATGTTCTTATTTATTAGTATTGTTTGTTTTATGATTGAATTTTAACCCAGAAGCTTTCTCAAAGTATGTTATTGATTTAATATTATTGCAATTGCAGATTCAATATTACTAGTAAAACAACTGCAAATAATTAGATTTTAGAAATATAATTATCATTGACATTTAAAACCCTTTATTTCATTATTGTTTCCTGATAATTGTGGCAAAAGGTTCTTTTGCTAAGACAAACAGAGGAGATAACAGACAAACTTGTTTATTCCTTTTTATATTTTAAAAGAACCAGAAATGAATGAACCAATTTTAATAAAAGAGAAAGTATTATATAATTTCATTAAATTTTGGAGATTAATTGAATCAAAGGCCTTATCAATATCCGGACTTAGTACTGACAATTCTTTTCTGTTTTTATTCGCAATATCTATCAAAGACAAAAGCCTACTGATGTTATCTTGCACCCTTCTTTCTTATATAAAACCAGTTTGATCCTTATCAGTTAAATTTGGTGTTATATTATTTAATCTTTTTTCCAAAATAGCCATTAGGATTTTATCATCAACATTTAATAAGGTAACGAGACAATAAGATGTTAAATTTGGTATTATATTATTTAACCTTTTTGCCAAAATAAACTTTAGAATTTTATAGTCAACATTTAATAAGGTAATGGGACGATAAGATGTACATAGTTTAGGATCATTATCTCGTTTTAAAATAGGAAAAAAACAGTGAGACTTTCCATGAAGGTGGAATATTCAAAGAGCTCCTGACTTCATCAAACGCATTCATTAACATTTTTAAGCTGTTATCTAGGATAATTTATATGTTTCTGTTATTAAACCATCTAAACCAGCAGCCTTATTATTTTTCACTTTTTATTTGTTCTTGTAATTCTCTAAATGTAATGGGTTTATATAATTTATCATTTTGTTACTTTTTGCTGTATATTTACCCTTAAAAAGCTATCCAGTATAAAGTTCCTGCTGTTAATTCCTTCATAGTGTTTCCTAAAGGCTTCTAGAATGCCTTTTGCTTTTTAAAATTCTCCCAATTACTTGCCCAAAAAATGTTTTTGTTCCTTCTCTCCCAGGTTCCTAAGCTCTCTAAATCTCCCATAGCTTGTTTTTCTATGACTGTATCCAAGCTGTCTTCAATTCCTAGAGATACCTAACCCTCATCACAACTGTGTAAATATTGTAAATAGTTTCATACTTTAAATGTGTGCTTATAAATGTTTTGTAGTTCTACTTTAAAGGTGTTTTCCCCACATACTATGCAATGAGTGCTCTCATAAATGAACATGTATAACACTTAAGATCATCTTCAGTGATGTTTGTCTGACTATTGTGCAACACTATATGTACCTTTGTTGCAATTTGTTTTAGATAATGTATCTTTACATTTCTGTATTACTATATCTGTACTGTGTACTGTATTTCCAGCTTTTCTCCCCGGGCCTCCACTGAAAATGGGTCCCTTGGGCCCAGTGGACTTCCCCGGTAATCAAACTGGAAATAAATAAATAAAATTAAGTTTACTATCTGCTTGATATGTAATTTCTTTAATGTGATTAACATTATTTAAAGTTTTTGATTTGATTGCTAATCTATTTAAATTCCTAGGATTTATAGTGTGTTTGTAATTTAAGCTTCTCCATGTTTATTGATATTTTATGATTTAATAGTTCTGTGTATTTTTGGTTCAGAGTTTTTAATTCCACATTAATGTCTCTAGCTGAAGGTTTTAATTTTAATTTTAAACTATCAATTTGCCTGTAGCATATTTAATTATTTATCCCATTCCTGCTTTTTAAACAAATACCAGTTTTTAATTTTTACCATAAATGTAAGTTTTTAATGTGTCCCATAGAGTAACATCTGAAACTTACCCATTATGTAATTTTAAGTATATTGGCCAGTATTCTTTGCCAAAATATCATAGGTTGGTACTAGGCTATCAGCCATAAGGCCTATACAAGCCTAGCCATAAAAATTCCCTAGCTATTTCTTCCCACACTATTTACTTCCCTGGACCCCTGTCTAGCAGGGCGACTGACGTGATCCCCAGGGTGAATTTCCTTTCTCCCATCCAATCGTCGAGGTTCCTTTTGAAGAGGGCCAAAGAGGCACTTTGCATGATATGTATGGGCAATCTATTCCAGAGTTTGGGGAGTCTCGGGTCAGGAACCTATCCCTCCAGCATGTTTTGTTTATTGTGATGACAAGGTTTAGATCCCTGGAGTGTGTGGCTCTGAAGGATTGGGATTTCTTTAAGTGTAGCATGTCCAACAGCTCTGGGTTTGACATGGCCTTGTATGTTAAGCAGAGATCACCTCTGAGTAGACGATATGCGACAGAGTATAGCTGGAGTTTTTTAAGGCGGTCAGTGTAGGGCATCTGCTTTAGGCCTGTGATTCTTTTAGTGAGGTATTTCTGTGACCTTTCCAGTTGTTGCAGATGTCTTGAGAGGTACATACCAAACGGGGTGTTGTATTCTATAATGGGTCTAATGAGGGATGAGTACAGTGGGACAATGACCTCCTTTTTTCTGGATGAAAAGCCCTTAGTGATGAGGTGTGCCACATAGAAGGATTTCCTGACTGTTGTGGCGATGTGGTTATCGAAAGTGAGACCACTGTCCACCTGTGTCCCTAAGTCTCATCACACTTTCAGTGTTTCGTGTACTGCCACCTATATGGTAATTCACGGATACATGTTTTTTCCCAAAGGGGATAACTATACATTTCTTGGCATTGAGCTTGAGCGCATGGCTCTGGCACCAAGCATCTGTTTCTGTAAGGCCCTTTTGTAGAGTATCCACATCATTTGGGTATTTAATAATGGCTCCCAGTTTGCAGTCATCTGAGAACTTTGTTATCCAGAGTCCCTTAGTGTTGGCCTGTACTTCAGAGAAGTAGATGCCAAACAAGAGTGGTCCCAGGACTGAACCCTGAGGTACTCCACTTGTCTGGAGCTGGATTTGGAGTTGGCTACTTTTACAGTGTAGATTCTGTCAGTAAGCCAGTTAGCAACCCATTGGGTGACATAGGGATTAATGCCCAGCTTAGTAAGTTTATCTGTGATTCCAGAGTGGGGGATGGTGTCAAAGGCCTTTGCAAGGTCTAGATAGGCTGTGTGGACCACCTTACCCTTGTCCATGGCTCTGCAGACTGATTCGAAGAAGTCAATCAAGTTCAGGAGACAAGATCAGCCCTTCACGAACCCAAACTGGGTGGGGTCCAGTGTTTGAAGGTTGCCAATATCTTTGTTTATAAGTTCCATAATAATACGCTCCATGGCCTTACAGATAAGGCTTGTCAGACTGATGGGACGGTAGTTTCTGGGATCCAAGGTGGATCCCTCCATGTGGAGTGGGATAACGGTAGCTCTACACCACTCAGTGGGCACGAAACCTGAGGTGCGGCTATGATTAAACATGACACTTAGGTGAGGTGCCAGTTCATATTGTAGTTCATGTAGTACACAGCCTGGGATGTCATCTGGTCCCATGGATGCTGTATTCTTAGCTTTGGAGAGTGTGTTTTTTACCTGTGTGGCCGTTATTACCGGAATTTGGCAATCTTCCGGTATTGAGATGGGCCGTTTAGGGGGTGAGGGGGGGGGGTGAAGTTGGCACTGAATCGATCTGCCAGGATATTGGCAATATCCTTGGGATCAGTATATTTAATACCATTCTGTTTTAGCTCAGAGCAGATCTGAGCATTGCCATTTAGATTCTTGACATAGTTATAGAATGCCTTGTGGTTGTCTTTGGAATCTTTGGCAATTTTATTTTCATAACTAGCTTTGGAGGATTTTATGAGGGATCTCAGTTTCTTACTGAGGCTGGTAAGGAAGTTTTTTGCATCCTGGGATTTTTCTCTTTTCTGCTACAGTTTCTTCCTTTTGTTGTAAAGTTTGTTTATGGCAGGGGACCACCAGATTAGCTTCCTTTTTTTTGGATGAGAGCATCTTGGTTCTGTTTGGGATGGCACGATTCATGCATGAGTGGATGTAACCATACAGTGCCTTAGTGTAGGTTTCAGCAGTTGAACTTTCAGTTCCCGTCTGCATGGGTGTCATGATGTTTGTCACTTCTAACTTGAGTAGCATGAAGTTGGCTTTGGAGAAGTTTTTTATGGAGGTTTCCTTACTGGGGGTGGGGGTGGGATGTGGATGTTAGGGGTGATTAGCTTATGGTCAGATGTGACTAACGAGGGGGTGACCATAGGTGTGGAGCATCGATTTCCCATGTTGGTAATGACCAGGTCTAGGATATTGGAGGCCCTGGTGGGACTATGGCTTAGTTGATCAAGGGCATTGGAATTTATGAATTCCAAGAACCGTTGGGCATAGGTGTTGGTACATGAGTAGTTTTCCCAGTTAATGGCAGGGTAGTTAAAATCACCCAGTATTAGGGAGTTTGGTTCTATCTTAATATTTTCCAGTATGTTTAGAAAGGTGTAGTGAGAATCTTGGGGTATGGTGGGGGATCTGTAGCAAGCTACAATTTAGATTGCAGTCTTACCTAGTGTTAGTTGCACCTGGAGAATTTCAGAAGCATTGTGTTGAGCAACTAGCCTGGTGGTGTGAATATCCTTGTTGAATATTGACACTCCTCCACCTTTAGTGTTTCGGTCCTACTTTGCTGGATGAAAAGTGTGGTAAGAGTTGTAGCCCGTATTGCAGGGGTGCTCTCTGGAGCCTTGAACCAGGTCTCAGTTACTGCACAGATATCGATGTTCTCCATTTTTAGGAGTGCCTCGAGAGAGTGCATTTTGAGGTTTAGACTTCTAGCTTTGAGTAGCATTACCTTCAGATTTTGCATGCTTATACATGTTACGGTGGTGGTTTTGTCCTTTGAACTTTGCCTAAAAAAGGCACTATAGGGATGGCAAGAGCCTTAGCCAGTAACCTGAATCCCAGGGGCGACAGGTGCAGACCATCTCTGGCAAAGCATCGTGGTCTGTCAATCATGTCGTCCCAGGCAGACAAATACTGGATCACCTTTGAATGACAGCAGAAGCTTAGCCAATTGTTGAAGTCAATCATTTTGTCCTTATATTGTGGTATCATTCTGGGTGAAGGCAGGATGCTACTCAGTGCTAGGGTCATACCTGCCTGGGCCACATGTTCCGAGAGCTCTTCCATGTCTCTTTTCATGTAGTCCAGGGAGGTACGTCTGAAGTAATTCACTCCAACATGGACAATGACAGAGTCATATTTGTACTTGTTGTGGTTGTGGAGTGACTTGAGTGCATGCGTTATGTGGCGGATCCTGGCACCCGACAGACAGCTGACTGTAATTTTCTCCTTGTTCAACCTGGTGAGAGGGACATCAGTGTGCCGGACTATAGAGTCAACTATGACTAAAGTGTTAGGTACACTGTCTTGCCTTAGGGGCTGTTGCTGGGTGGCACACTTGTGTTGTGAACTATGTGACACTTTGGTTGTGATTGGTGTTTGTTTGCATTTCAGCTTCAGAGGTCCTTGTTGCTTGGGCAGGTTACAGTTAAGGGCCTCTGCATATGTGGGTTTAGTGTTGCTATGTGTGGGTGTTGATGGGTGTGGGTTTTGAAGGGCTATGAGTTGCTTGAGGTGTAGTGCAGGTGTTAACCTTCTCCTCTTGACTGTCTAGCACAATCTTGGATGGAGAGAGCTTTGCTTCCATTTTGGCTATGTAAGTGGATCTCTCACAGGTTGTAGTGTTGGGTGGTAGGAGGAAAGGGTTGTCTGTGTACATGAGGCAATTGCTGCATTGCCCCAGTATGCCCAGATTCACCAGGTGGACAGGAGAAATCACCGGAAGCTGACCCTTGGACATGCCTGGTTTGGTGCTTTTTTTTTTTTTTGTAAGGTACAGGAGCTGTTTTCCCTTACCTTAGCAAGGTACTTTGCAATTATAGACTGTTTAGTGTCTACTATTAATTTCTCCTTATTAACAAGGAGAGTTGAGTGCTTGTATCAGTTTAAGGCTTCCTAGTGCTTTCCAGCAGGTATTAGAGAAAGTGCTAGTCACAGGGATGCTTAAAGGTAAGATGAAAAAAATGCACACTGCATTGTGCACTAGAGAAGTTAGATGTGAAAGTAGGTAACTTAAGTTTTACCTGTTTAAAAAGTTAAGGTTTAGTGGAGAGTTACTATTTTTAAAACAGCAAGATGGGTTGAAAGGGGTGGTCACTTTTTGTATTCTGGTACTATGGAATACAGTAGGATTGCCAATAAATTTAAATAGTTGAAGGGAGGGGGTTTTGATTTTTGTGATTACTCACACAAGCCAGTGAAAGTAGAGAGGAAATGAGATATATGGTCAGATAAACATAAGAGGCAGGCAACTAGAAAGACAGTGGTATTTAACAAGACAACGGTAAGTGGATGGGAGGGCGGGAAAAAAATTCTGCCTGACTCAGAAGAGAGAGCTGTGGTCTCTTTTGAAGTTTTAATATGTTGTTAAAGCAGAATGCAAGTAAAACACAAGGTAAAGAAAACAAACTACAGTATTTAAAATATACAAAATACAAAAAATAAAAGCAAACTAACCATGTGAGAGTGTTCAATCTCGCCGTTTGTTCTTACACATGGGGATCGGCTCCGAGTCGGTCGCATAGCAAAGCTCTGCATCTTAGAGAAGCTCGAGACCAGGCTATATCCCACAATCCTCCCTGCCATTACTCAGATCTAGTTTGCCGCTGCAACGGGTCACATCGTTCAGAGAGCTCGGACCAGAGAAAACTGTTGTTAGACAGATAAGATAGTCTTTTTTGTCAAAAGTTCTTATACTTCTATAGTTCTATAGTTTTTGATATTTTATTTTCTGATACTATAGTGTGTGTGTGTGTGTGTGTATTGTAGTTAGTTTTTTTATAGGTTTCCCTTTTGGGGCCTACCCTTCTTTAACCTATAGCTTTATTTTTTTCCCTTAATATTAGCTAGTGTTAAATTCTCTCTTCTTTTACAGTGAGTTTACTGTTATGTCTGAAAAAGCCAAGTCTGGTTTTAAAAGGTGTCAGTGTGGACAGAAAATGTCCATCACTGACAACCACACTTCCTGCGTCTACTGTCTTGGCCCTCTCCACTTGCAAGAGGATTGCTCTATTTGCCATTCCTTCAATGGGAGGGTCATGACAGATAGACGCAGGAAACTTATAGACAGGGGACTTCTTAAGCCTGCCTTCCAGGAGGTCTTGGACAAGTCTGACCAGGCTTCTAAGTCCTCAAAGGGGTCGAAGATGTCGGAGCCCATGTCATCGGCTCCGAGTACATCTTCTAAAGTTCGTTCGCCGATTCCACAGACTTCGGGGCCGAGCGTCGAACGTTTATCTCTCACTGAGCCCCAGGTCTTGGAACCGGTGTCGGAACTACTGCCACCTTCTATTCTTCGGTCGGTGCCATCTTCGGCCCCTTCGACCCGATCTTCCAGACCATTATCCGATACTGATGTGGATCGTGTCATGCAGAAACTTATGGAGAACGCGGCCCTTTCCAAATTGATTGGAGTTTCCTCCCAATTAGTGTCGAAACTAGAAGGCCTTCCCTTATCTCCTACAGGTCCTCTTTCGAGACCCATCCATTCTTCGGAGCTGGAAGAGGATGAGCCGATGATAGTGGAGCCCTCGGTGCCGAAACCGTCCATTGCACGATCGACACCATTTACCTCGACTCCATCGGAACCTATAGGTGAGTCGCGGAGTCGACGATCTCTCCTTGGTTCCGGGACCGAGAGTCATACCGACCTTTCGGTGCCGACTCTCCCTCTCGGTGCCTCGGCGCAGATTGGCTCGGCTCCGTCCTCGGGGTCGAGACCCATGGGCCCCGTGTCTCAGATTCTTCCATGTTCTTCGGAACCGGGGGAGTCCTCAACCCGAGGTTCAGGGGTTTTTGACCTGATGAGGAAGGTTTTGTCTACACAGACTACCACTTCATCGGGCGCGTTTTCTCCCTCCCTTAAGGAGCCGCTCTCTGTTTCTGTTACCACGACACATCCAAAGCATGGAGCACAATTGTCTCAGCCATCCCCAGAGGATGCCCCCTGTTCCTCGGAGGCCTCACCGGAATCCCCCTCCGATGAAAAGATTGTGCAAGAGTAGGCACTTAGACTACCCACAGGAATCTCTAACTTCTGACACTGACTTGGATGAGTCAGAGGGGTCTCCAAAATCCCCCTCCGAGGATGTCTCATTTGCGAAAATCTTGGAGGTATTAAAACAGAGGGGTGATTGGCAGTCCCTAGCCCCCACTGAGGACGAGTCGGTGTTGCTGAAGGCATTTGGTGCTCAACCTTATCCCTCCTTGGTTACTCCGCCCTTCGATGAGTTAATGGATTTGATTGCTCGAAGGGCATGGGAGACACCGGACACAGTGGAACCCGTCCCTCGAAAACCAAGCAAATTTATTACCGCTTCCCAGGACAAGACTTATCTCACCAAAGGAGTCCCGGTTGATGCTATGGTGGTGGCTGCAGCCACTAAAAAGGAGATGTCGGAGTCTTCCTCTTCTTCATCCTCCTAATAAGGATTCAAGGACTATGGACAGATACGGGAAGCGTGTTTTTAGTTCAGCGACTTTTTCTATGCGTTCGCTAAACTATTTGACACATTTTACACTTCTACAGAGGGATCTCATCAAGGAGCTGGGAGATACCCTCCAGAGTAACACAGATGCTGCTGTTTCAGATAAGGTAACAGCACAACTTAACACCCTTACCTCCATAGTGAACTCATCCATGAGGCTCATCTCGTATGCGGCTGAAGGGTCGAGTAGAGCCGCAGCTTCAGCGATTGCTCTACGAAGACAATCCTGGATGCGGCTGTGCTCTTTTGCGGAAGCCTTCAAGTCTTCCTTCGCCAACGCCCCCTTTGATGGTGCCACTCTTTTTGGGCCCAAAGTGAAAGAGACATTAACTTGGTGTGAGCAGGAAGGAAAGACTCTGTCTGCTGTCGGAGTCCGTTTTTCCGTTCCATCTAGACCGTACCCCAAAGGGCAACAAGGCGGAAAAATGCGGTTCCGTAGAACTCTGGGATCTTTCCAGGCCACACAGAGTGAACCCCCCCCAGAGGCAGAGGGGGGGGGGCAGACATGAAAGACGTCGCCCCGGCGGCAGAGGGGGTCTGCAGAACCAAGGCGACAGGGATACTATCCCTGGTAAGCCTTTCCAGCACTCCTGAATGGGGGCCCGACTGTCCTGCTCTGGAGGCAGTCGGGGGTCGCTTGGCTTTATACCCACAGGCCTGGCTAACTCTCACCTCAGACTCCTGGGTAAAAAGCATTGTAACCAGAGGATACAAAATACCCTTTATGTCAACTCCACCCCAACAAAGAAGGTCTCCAGATGTGCCACCCCGTCTGCGAGGTCCAGCAGCAATAGAAATTTCAAAGCTGCTCAAAAAAAAAAAAGAGTCATTCAGCCAGTCCCGGCGGACCAAAAAGGATCCGGAACTTACTCAAGGTTCTTTTTAGTTCCAAAAAAGACAGGGGACTGGAGACCCATTCTGGATCTCAGCAATCTCAATACATTCGTGAAGAAGGAAAAGTTCCGGATAGTCACGCTTCAATCGATCCTTCCATTTTTGCAGAAGGACGACTGGATGTGCTCAATAGATCTCAAGGATGCGTACTACCACATCAAGATGGCCAGACCGTCCAGAGATCACCTGCGCTTCCGGCTGGGAGCCAGTCATTTTCAATTTCAAGCCCTGCCCTTTGGGCTCACCTCAGCCCCCAGGGTATTCACCAAATGCATGGCAGTGGTAGCGTCTCACTTGAGATGTCTAGGATTCCGGGTGTTTCCCTATCTGGACGACTGGCTCCTCACTGCCACCACCGAGCGTCTCCTCATACAAGCCAGAGACTATACAGTCAACCTTTGTTCCCACCTAGGGATTTCCATAAACTTCAAAAAATCTGCCTTACTGCCCTCACAGCATATTTCATTCATCGGAGCAGACCTAGATACGCGCTTAGCATTGGTAAAGCTCCCTCAAGTAAGGGCTTCATCCCTCAAGGAACAGGTTCTTCTTCTACTGCAATGCAGGAAAGCCCCGGCCAAATTGGTGTTGAAGGTTTTGGGACTCGTGGCAGCGTCCCTGATTGCGGTTCCCATGGGGAGATTGCACATGAGGCTCCTCCAATGGCTGCTGTTCACGCAGTGGTCGTTCCAGCAGTTACCCCTAACGCACGAGATTCTGATAACAGATTCTTGCAAGCGAGACCTTTCATGGTGGGTGTCCAGTCAGGATCTCACTATGGGTCGTCCATTTGTTCTACCGAATCCGAAGGCCACTATAAAGACGCTTCTCTGATAGGATGGGGGGGGGGCTTTTTCAGGGAAGAACAGTCCAAGGGGAATGGTCCAACATGGAGTACAGCCTGCACATAAATGTTCTGGAAATGAGGGCGGTGTTCTTGGTGTTGCAACACTTTCAAACCCTCCTACCTCTAGGAATAGTAGCAGTTCAGACAGACAACATGTCTGTAGTCTGGTACATAAACAAACAAGGGGGAACCAGATCTTACCCATTATGCAGAGAGGCCATGAGAATTTGGCAATGGGCAGAGTCCACGGGTCACTTTCTGATAGCAACGCACATCCCGGGGTCATCCAACGTCATTGCGGACAGGTTGAGCAGAGCCATCCTGTTACCTCACGAGTGGTCCCTCAAACTACAGGTGGCGGAAAGAATTTTCCGCAAATGGGGCCAGCCTTGCTGCGGTCTATTCACCTCCCCGATGAATACCAAATACAGAAGCTATTTTGCCCTTCTACCCCCTCCAGGGGATGTCCCCAGGGGCACACTGATACACGATTGGCCCCCGGGTCTCCTATATGCATTCCCACCTACCCCCTTGATTCCCAAATTTCTTCAGAAAGCCATGAACCTGGAAAGGACAATTATACTCATAGCCCCATTCTGGCCTCGACAGATATGGTTCTCCTTTCTTCGAGCCCATCAAACAGAGGAACTGTGGATCCTGGACCCAGTACCAGATCTACTGACACAATCGTCGGGAGTTCCTCACCCGTCTCTTCTATCCCTCAAACTAGCAGCTTGGCTGCTCCACTTCCCCGCCTAGCCAGGTCTGATCCTACTTTCTCCGGCAGCTCAACGCATTTTGGTTGCCTCTCATAAGGCTTCCACTACAAGACTCTACAAGAGTAAATGGAAACGCTTTGTGTACTGGGCATCTAGTCAACACTTGGACCCCCTGGTTGCTCCTTTACATAAAGTTCTAGAATTTCTATCCATCCTTTTCCACGAAGGAGCCTCTACTTCCACACTAAGAGTACAGTTGGCGGCCATATCCAACTTCCATGTCGGTGAGGACGGTTCTTCTGTTATGTCCCACAGGCTTTGTAAGGCTTTTATGAAAGGTTCCTTCCATCTTCGACTGCCCATCAGAGACCCTTTTTTCCCATGGAATTTAAATTTGTTGTTGTCACAACTAATGTTGCCACCCTTCGAACCAGCCTCTTCTTGCCTCCTGAAGTTTTTGTCGTGGAAGACTCTTTTTCTTGTAGCGGTTACTTCAGCTCGGAGAGTGTCAGAGCTGCAAGCACTGTCAATTAAACCGCCTTACTTAATTTTCCACCCAGATAGAGTTTCCTTACAAACAAATCCGTCTTTCCTTCCTAAGGTATGTTCTGTCATAAATATTAATCAGTCCATTGAACTCCCTACTTTCTTCAAAAACCATACCAGCAAGTTGGAATATATGCTGCACAAGTTAGATGTCCACAGACAGCTGAGATTTTATTTGGACAGGACTGAAGACTACAGAAAAACAGATCAACTTTTTGTTGCATTTGCAGACAATAAAAAGGGCATGGCAGTTACAAAACGTACGCTTTCTAAATGGCTTACTGATTGTATAGCCTTTGTGTATTCCAAGTCAAATCAGGCCTTGCCCACCAAACCTAAAGGCCATTCTACTAGGTCCATTTCCACTTCCTTGGCTCATGCAGCTCGCCTGCCTTTGGACACGATTTGTACAGCAGCCACGTGGTCTAAACCACATACTTTCATCGCTCATTATAGGGTTGACAAAGCCTCCAAAGACAGGACATCTTTTGGTTCCACTGTGCTCAGGAACGTTCTTCCATGAGTCACTCAGGGTGACAGAGCAAGGGACGCTACCCTTGTGTAAGAACAAACGGCGAGATTGAACACTCTCACATAAAGAAGTTATGTTCTTACCATAACGTTCCATGTGGAGTGTTCATCTCGCCTTTGTTCTTACATTCCCACCCTTCCCTCCCTCACGTGTTTGGAAGAACGAGTAGAACTAGAGTCTGGTCCACATGTCTTTACCTCTTCTGGGTATATATTACCTCTTACCTCATAGGGTATATTCGTTACCCTTTAGTTTATTTGTCAGTGAGATGGTGTCTCTGAATTTTTGTAGCAGTATGTAGCCTTAGCACCTCAGGTTTATTGTTAGTCTGGTTTGCCTGCAAACTAGATCTGAGTAATGGCAGGGAGGATTGTGGGATATAGCCTGGTCTCGAGCTTCTCTAAGATGCAGAGCTTTGCTATGCAGCCGACTCGGAGCCGAGGATCGGCTCCGAACCCATGTGTAAGAACAAAGGCGAGATGAACACTCCACATGGAACGTTATGGTAAGAACATAACTTCTTTTTTCCTTCACAGCAAAGTGTAGCAGAGTCTGGATTAGCCTTTCTGGTAAAGCTCTGAAATGTTTTATTTTACCCCTTAAATAGAGGGTTTAGTTCCTAGCTCCACCCCTCAGTTAACAAATGATTAACCTTAAGTGACCTCTTCTTTTTTATGAATGAGTCTTTAATTGATCAGTTTTAATTTCTGCCTGACTCGGTTCTAATTTCTGCCTGACTCAGAAGAGAGAGAGAGAGCTGTGGTCTCTGAAGTTTTAATATGATGTTAAAGCAGAATGCAAGTAAAACACAAGGTAAAGAAAACAAACTACAGTATTTAAAATATACAAAATACAAAAAATAAAAGGAAACTAACCTTTCCTTCACAGCAAAGTGTAGCAGAGTCTGGATAAGCCTTTCTGTTTTAGATTAAGTTCATTAGGTTTTAGATTAAATTCAGAAGTAATGGCATTATGGTCAGAAAAAGTTGTTTAGTAGCAGCTGTTATGTTAGTTTTTTATCTTCTCGGATAATATGCAGTTGAAATCACCTACCAGTAAGATTTCACCTTTTGCATGTAGTGTAAGGCTATAGTGTTTAGACTTCTTTTTACTACTATAGATCCAGTTCCAGGTATCAAATAAATATTAAATGTGTGTATTTTCTTATCAATCTCAAGTACCACCAGAGCCGTCATACCATTTGTATCAGTGAAGAAATCAATTATTTTAGGCATACTCAGTGATTTCATCCAGAGAATTAGTGCCTATCCTTTTAGTGTTGTAATGTAAATCTACAAGTATTGAATAATTATTACATGTCATTTTATCTAAGTCCTTTTTCAACAAATGTGTTTCCTGTAAAAAGACTATACTGGCTTTATTTAATTTAAGATGTTTAAACAAACTGCCTGTCTTCATAAGATTATTCAAGCCATTAACATTTAGTGAGATACATTTATAAACTGTTGTTTCTAAATAATAACAATTCCAGCATAATTAAATAGTAGCATGTATACAAATGACTATATTTAGAATTACCATTCTTTGTTATGGACAGAATCTTGAAACTATTAAATAATGAAATGAGTGGTTAAACCCCTATCATGGAATATAACATTCCTCGTTTAATGACATAGTCATTTAAACCGCCCATTATTGTCCCTTAATTTTTCATCATAGGTTATTTGCCTCTACCTCTAAAGTTTTGCATTCAGTAATTTGTTATTCCACACATTTTCCTACTTAAAGACTATTAAAAGTTACTATCTAAAGCTAGGTCATTTAACTTAAATGTATTAAGTACCAATTGGAATAGGACTGTGTATTAATAATATGTCAATATAGCATCAAAATTCCTGTTAACTTATCAGAACTGAATATAATTCCTAAATAAACCTTTGTATTCTAGATATCAAGCTTATTTATGTAATAGGTTATTCCATTACTCATCATTGTTCTATTTATAATATATAAATTTGTAAGAGTATAAATCATAGCACCACCACTGCCTTACTCTCCTTTACTAACACTATCCTTCAGCATAAAAACAATGGCTATCTCTCCTCTGCTACTTTCCTAGACCTATTGAAAGCATTTGACATGGTCCCACGCAAACAACTTATCTCTGTCCTCAATAACCTATCCTTCTCTCAATCAGTCAACAACAGGTTTCAGAGTTACCTGTCTGACCGCCAACAGTCCGTTGTATGGCAGAATGACATATCTCCCCAACTACCTGTCTCCATAGGGGTTCCCCAAGGATCCATCCTTGGACCCCCCCTACTCTTCTCTGTTTTCACCAACAATCTAGCCTCTGCCACCAAACATGGCACACTCATACAATACGCAGATGACTCAACCATCATCTGCTCAGCCCAGTCCCAACCCAAACTGCAAAAAGTCACACAGGAAGCCTTTTCGTCTGTTGAAACTTGGTTATCCAATGCCCAATTAATACTCAACCCAAAAAAACTAAACTACTCATCTTCCAACCTACCAAACGTACTCAAAACAACTCTCACTTTAACATCACAGCAAAAGACTACACCACTATATACCCAACTAAACACACCAAATTGCTAGGAGTGGAAATAGAATTTGACATTCACATATCCATGACCATAAAAAAGTCCACAAAAAACTAGGAACGTTATACAGAAATAAGCAACTTCTCAACAAAGCAGCAAAGATTAGCAAATTCCCACCGTATCTCCACCCTACTTTATGCCTCTCTAATATATACCAACCTAAGGCAATGCAATCTAAACAAGCTAGAGACCTGCTACAAATCGCCAAATTCGCGACAGGGGCATCCTACCGTAGTCACCACTGTCTCTCACCTGCTGAACTGGGCTGGCTTGAACTCCCTCACCTTCTTCAATGGTATCAACTTTCACTCGCCCACAAACTAGTAAACCATCCACTAAATGTCCCATCCCTCCAGAATCTACTCCAACCCTATCGCACCACCAGACCACTAAGATCCAGCAACAAAAATCACTTTCAGATCACTAAAACCAATAACTCTGCTGGTGAAGCACAATTCTCTTGCACCATAGCCAAATTATGGAACTCCCTCCCACCCACAATTACCTCCATACATCATGCACCCACTTCAAAACTTTACTAAAAGCGCACCTAAAAACATGCTGGCTATGCCCTTGCAACTCCCACTCTAATATCACCCACCCCATCCAACCACTACCTGTCTTTCCACTCCACTAACTACCTTGATTATAGCAAACTCAGATGCTCATAAGCCTAGTACGTATTACACAGCAGGAACTTCTTCTTGTAACATTTGATGTGAGAGTGTTCAATCTCGCCGTTTGTTCTTACACCTGGGTTCGGAGCCGATCCTCGGCTCTGTGTCGGCCGCTTGCAAGCTCTGCATCGAGAAGAAGCTCGAGACCAACCTAACTCCCACAATCCCCCTCTGCCTTTACCTCAGATCTAGTTTGCCGCTGCTACGTTCGCATCAGATTTGATGAGCTCGGGCCAACTCAAGCTAAGATTATTTAATTTCTTATATTTCTTCTATACTTTTTCTAAAAGTTGTTCCTAAGTGACTGTGTGTGTGTGTGTGTGACTAGTGTATCGAGGGTTCTCGGTTCCGTATATAAATTTTATATACTTTATTAGAGTTTTCCCTCGGGGCCTACTCCACCCATTTAACTTGGATTGACTACTGGATTGGACTAAATTACTGGATTTGACAAAATTATTTCTGGATTAGACAATTTTACTGGACTGGACATATTACTGGCTATTTCTCTAGTTACTGTACCTATTTTGACATGTCTGAGAAAGCTAAATCTGGGTTTAAACGCTGCCAATGTGGGCAGAAGATGTCTGTGACTGATAATCATAGTTCCTGTGTCTACTGTCTTGGCCCTCTCCATCTGCAAGAAGACTGCTCAATATGTCATTCTTTCAGTGGGAGGGTCATGACAGATAGGCGCAGGAAACTTATGGACAGGGGGCTTTTGAAGCCTGCCTTTCAAGAGGCTCTGGATGCTTCAGACCAGACATCCAAATCCTCGAAGGAATCGAAGATGTCGGAGCCCAGGTCATCGGCTCCGAGCTCTTCAGTCAAAGTTCGATCACCGGTTCCACAGACTTCGGGGCCGAGTGTTGAACTGTTGTCAGTTTCCGAGCCTCGAGTCTTGGAACTGGTGACGGAGCTCCCTCCCCCAGCACTGTTGAGGTCGGCTCCGTCTTCGATTCCTTCGACGCGTTCTTCCAGGCCCCTCTCCGACACCGATGTAGACCGCGTGGTGCAGAAATTAATGGAGAACACGGCCTTATCCAAACTCATCTCTGTCTCTTCCCAGTTGGTGTCGAGACTCGAAGGCCTTCCCTCATCTCCACCTGTTCCTCCTCCGATGCCTATCCAGTCTTCGGAGCCGGGAGAGGCTGATCTGGTGATTGTGGAGCCCTCGGTGCCAGAACCGTCTTTCTCTCGGTCGGCTCCGTTCACCTCGACTCCGTCGGATCCGGTACCGGAGTCTCGGAGCCGAAGATCCATCCTTGGGTCCGGGACTGAGAGTCAGACCGATGTTTCGGTTCCGACTCTCCCTCTCGGGGCCTCGGCTCGGATAGACTCGGCTCCGTCCTCGGGGTCGATGCCTTCGGTGCCTGTCTCGGGGATTCTTCTGATTTCCTCGGAACCGGGAGATACCTCGACTCGGGACCCGGGGGCCTTCGACCTCATGAGGAAGGTGTTGTCTACCCAGACAACCACATCAGCAGATACGGCTTCTCCTTCCCATAAAGGACCGTTATCCTCCTCTGCACCCACGGCTACATCTAAGCGTCGAGCACCTGTGTCTCAGCCACCCCTGGAGGGTGCCCCCTCTTCCTCGGAGGCTTCTTCGGATGCCCCCCCCGAGGAAGTTCCGAGGAAAAGATTGTGTAAGAGGAGACACTTAGATTCTCCACAAGAATCATTGACATCGGACACTGACTTGGATGAGTCAGAAGGGTCCCCAAAATCACCCTCAGAGGGATGTCTCCTTTTCTGACATCCTGGAGATCCTAAAGCAGAGAGGTGATTGGCAAGCCCTCCCCCCTTCTGAGGATGAGTCAGTCTTGCTGAAGGCATTCGGTGCTCGCCCTTCCTCCTCCTGGGTCACTCCGCCCTTCGATGAGTTGATGGAGCTGATTGCTCGAAGGGCGTGGGAGACTCCTGACACGGTGGAGCCAGTCCCTAGAAAGCCTAACAAATATATTACTGCCCCTCAGGATAAGGCTTATCTAACAAAGGGAGTGCCAGTGGACGCTGTGGTGGTGGCAGCGGCCACGAAAAAGGAGATGTCTGAATCTTCCTCATCTGTTCATCCGCCTAACAGAGATTCTAGGACTATGGACAGGTATGGGAAGTGCATTTTTAGTTCAGCGGCTTTTTCTGTGCGATCCCTGAACTATTTGACCCACTTCACACGGCTACAGAGGGATCTAATCAAAGAGTTGGGAGATACCCTCCAGGGTACTACAGATGCTGCTGTTTCAGAGAAGGTTACAGCACATCTCAATACCCTTACATCTATTGCAAACTCATCCATGAGGCTGATCTCATACGCAGCCGAAGGATCGAGTAGGGCAGCAGCTTCAGCGATTGCTCTTCGTAGACAATCCTGGATGCGCTTATGTTCATTTGCGGAAGCCTTCAAGTCTTCCTTTACTAACGCCCCATTTGATGGTGCCACGCTCTTTGGCCCCAAAGTAAAGGAGACCCTTACCCGGTGTGAGCAAGAGGGAAAGACTCTGTCTGCTGTCGGAGTCCGTTTTTCCACCCCATCCAGACCATACCCCAAAGGGCAACGTGGTGGAAAAATGTGGTTTCGAAAACCCCAAGGATCTTTCCCAGGCACACAGGGTGATGCCCCCTCTAGAGGCAGAGGAGGGGGCAGAGGTGGAAGACGCTGCCCTGGCGGCAGAGGGGGTCCGCAAAACCAAGGTGACAGGGATATACCCCCTGGGAAACCTTTCCAGCACTCCTGAGAGGAGGCCCGACTGTCCTGCTCTGGAGGCAGTCGGGGGTCGCTTAGCTTTATACCCTCAGGCCTGGCGAAATCTTACATCAGACAATTGGGTAAAAAGCGTTGTTACCAGAGGCTACAGAATACCCTTCCTATTGCCCCCAATTCGAAGCAAAGACTCCCAGATGTGCCCCCATCTGCGAGACCCTGCAGCTATAGAAATTTCAAAGCTGCTAGAAAAAAAGAGTAATCCAACCAGTCCCAGCGGACCAAAGAGGATTCGGAACTTACTCAAGGTTCTTTTTAGTTCCAAAGAAGACAGGGGACTGGAGGCCGATTCTGGACCTAAGCAACCTCAATACCTTCGTCAAGAAAGAAAAGTTCCGGATGGTCACGCTTCAATCGATCCTTCCATTTTTACAGAAGGACGACTGGATGTGCTCAATAGATCTGAAGGACGCATACTACCATATCAAAATGGCCAGGGTGTCCAGGGATCACTTGCGCTTCCGGCTGGGAGCCAACCACTTTCAGTTTCGAGCCCTGCCCTTTGGTCTGACCTCAGCCCCCAGGGTTTTCACCAAATGCATGGCAGTGGTAGCGTCTCACTTGAGACGCCTGGGATTCCGGGTGTTTCCATATCTGGACGACTGGCTCCTTTCTGCCACCACCCAGCGTCAACTGATTCAGGCCAGGGATTACATACTGCAGCTTTGTGTTCATCTCGGAATTTCCGTAAATTTCGAAAAATCTTTACTACAGCCATCACAGCATATCTCATTCATAGGAGCAGAATTGGATACGCATCATTTAATTCTAAGTCTTCCTCCAGAAAGGATAGCCTCACTACAAAGCCACATATCTCTTCTTCTGTCATCCAGAAAATCCCCAGCAAATCTGGTTCTGAAGGTTTTGGGTCTCATGGCAGCTTCTCTCATTGCGATACCATTGGGAAGACTGCACATGAGAGTTCTACAATGGCTACTGTTTGCACAATGGTCGTTCCAACAGCTACCTCTAACACACGAAATTCTGATCACAAACACATGCAAATGGCACCTAGCTTAGTGGCTCCGGACTTGCAACCTTTCCAGCGGAAGACCATTTGTGCTACCCACGCCGACAGCTACGGTGACCACGGACGCTTCCCTGATAGGGTGGGGGGGCATCTTTCAGGGACAGACAGTCCAAGGCGAATGGACCAATTTAGAATACAATCTGCACATCAATGTTCTAGAGTTGAGGGCAGTGTTTCTAGCGTTGCAACACTTTGCTTCCCTTCTTCCTCTAGGGACTATTGCAGTTCAGACGGACAACATGTCCGTAGTCTGGTACATAAACAAACAAGGGGGAACCAAGTCTTATCAGCTATGCAGAGAGGCCATGAGAATCTGGCAATGGGCGGAGTCCACGGGTCGCTTTCTGATTGCAACGCACATCCCGGGGTCATCCAACGTCATAGCCGACAGGTTGAGCAGAGCAATCCTGTTGCCTCACGAGTGGTCCCTCAAACAGTCAGTTGCGAAGGAGATTTTTCGCAAATGGGGCCAGCCTTCCTGCGATCTTTTTGCGTCTCCAATGAACGCCAAATGCAGAAGCTATTTTGCCCTATTACCCCCGCCAGGGGAAGTCCCCAGGGACGCTCTGGTTCACGATTGGCCCCCGGGTCTCCTGTACGCTTTTCCTCCTTTTCCCCTGATTGCAAAGTTCCTGCAGAAAGCCAACAACCTGCAAAGGACGATTATCCTCATTGCCCCATTCTGGCCTCGTCAAATCTGGTTTCCCTTTCTTCTGGCATACCGCATTCGGGAACCCTGGATCCTGGACCCGAAGCCGGATCTACTGACCCACTTGTCAGGGGCTCCCCACCCCTCGCTACTGTCACTCCAACTAGCAGCTTGGCTGCTCTGCTTCCCTATTTAGCCAGGTCTGATCTTCTTTCACCTGCAGTTCAGAATATACTAGTGGCTTCTCATAAAACTTCCACTACAAAGACTTACACTAGTAAATGGAAGCGTTTTGTTTACTGGGCAAATACACAGCAATTGGACCCTGTTATAGCTCCCTTAAATAAGATCTTGGAATTTTTAACCGAGTTATTCCACCAAGGAGCTTCCCCTGCCACTTTAAGAGTGCAATTGGCTGCCATTTCCAACTTTAATATGGAAGAATGTGGGGCTCCTATTATGGCTCACAGACTTTGTAAGGCCTTTCTGAAAGGATCTTTCCATATTAGACCACCAGTTAGAACTCCTACATCACCTTGGAATCTGAACCTTTTATTATCTAAATTAATGCTACCTCCGTTTGAACCAGCCTCCTCTTGTCCATTGAAATATTTGTCGTGGAAGACCCTCTTTTTGGTGGCTATTACATCAGCTAGGCGGGTGTCAGAGCTTCAGGCTCTTTCTATTAAACACCCTTATTTGATTTTTCACTCTGACAGAGTATCTCTTCGCACCAATCCGTCCTTTCTCCCCAAAGTTTGCTCCGTTAATAACATTAATCAATCCATTGAACTCCCTACCTTTTTCAAAAACCACTCCAATAAGTTGGAGTATATGTTACACAAGTTGGATGTTCATAGACAACTTAGATTTTACCTGGATAGAACAAAGGATCACAGGAAAACAGATCAACTTTTTGTAGCCTTTGCAGACAGCAGGAAAGGTGTAGCAGTTACTAAACGAACCCTTTCCAAATGGCTAACTGATTGCATTATATTTGTTTACGCTACTTCGGAACAAACTTTACCTGTCAGACCCAAGGGGCACTCTACAAGATCAGTTTCTACATCCCTGGCTCATGCAGCTCGCTTACCATTAGACACTATATGTGCAGCTGCCACTTGGTCTAAACCACATACATTCATTTCTCATTACAAGGTAGACAGGGTTTCTAGGGACAGGGCAACCTTTGGTTCCACTGTGCTCAAGAACGTTCTCCCGTGAGTTCCTCAGGAACATGGAGCTAGGGACGCTACCCAGGTGTAAGAACAAACGGCGAGATTGAACACTCTCACATTTAGAAGTTATGTCCTTACCATAACGTTCCATGTGGAGTGTTTATCTCGCCTTTGTTCTTACATTCCCACCCCCCCCCACCCTCAGGAAGAACGTCCAGTTTGGTGTCTGGTTTGATTTCTCCTGCTTCTGCATTTCGCAGTGTTGCGTATATATGTATATATATATATATATATATATATGTATATATATATATATATATATATATATATATATATATATAGGTGTATCTTGCAGTATGTTGTTTTTGGCATGAATGTGTCTCTCTCTCTGACTTCTGGTTTGCTTGCAAACTAGATCTGAGGTAAAGGCAGAGGGGGATTGTGGGAGTTAGGTTGGTCTCGAGCTTCTTCTCGATGCAGAGCTTGCAAGCGGCCGACACGGAGCCGAGGATCGGCTCCGAACCCAGGTGTAAGAACAAAGGCGAGATGAACACTCCACATGGAACGTTATGGTAAGGACATAACTTCTAATTAATGTCTGTTATGTACTTCAGAGATAAAGATTCTAGTTGTCTACTGATGTACTATCAAAACAACAAAAACACTGAGGTAAGGCTCCAGGCTTCAAAGATTTATTGTTCATAAAAACAAGACGCAAGCGCTTTCACCCTGTGAGCTTCAACACCTGATGAAGCCCCCAAGGTGAAAGCGCTTGTGTCTTGTTTTTATGAACAATAAATCTTTGAAGCCTGGAGCCTTACCTCAGTGTTTTTGTTGTTTTGACGGATTTCATTTCTTTTCTGAGGTATCTGGTTGAAGTTGGAACTTTTTTACTGTTACTGATGTACTATATTCTTCATCTGTAAATATGTTGTAAGTAATTGCTATGTTAAATTGTTAATCGCTATGTAATCCAGTGTAACTACTGTCTGTTTATTTTAACTGTGGAGCTTTTCTCCCCGGGCCTCCGCTGAAAATGGACCTACGTCCAGTCGGACACTCCCGGTCAACAAATGTAAATAAATAAATAAATGTAAATTAATAAGTCAAGTCACTGTACCCGAGTAACATCTGTATATCAGTTTTTCACTACTAGATATATTAAGAGCAATCATTAATAACTTAAGATACTCTGTATTATTAATACTATTCAATATCTTCATTTACATTCAGTAATTAAAACTTTACTATACTAATCAAATATCTTAACATAAATCACTGTATATGTCTATGTGTACCAAAGAAATTGAGAATATTTGTAATTTCTAACAATTAACCAAGTGGATATCACCTCTATTCTATAATTTAATGATACTGCAACTACGGCTGAGTTGCCTATACCGGATGTCCTTCAAGGATGCATCTGCAGTCATAACATATGGGTTGTCCTGCCTCAGGCAGCCCTGCGGTCGGCCGGATTCCAAAGTCTGGGTCTGGCCTCGGCTGATGTCGCACTTTCCCCGACGTCAGAGCTTCTGGGGTATAAAGGCATCAGCCGACGCCATTTTCCTCAGTCTTTCTTGCCACGCGGTGCCCGAAGCAGAAGCTGTTCGCAAGTGCCGGTCGGTCAGATCCAGAGATTTCAGCTACCGAAGACTTCTAAAAAAGCTAAGTACCCCATTGGGGACTCTTTCTTGCCTCAGCCGATGTCATCCAAAGTAAATAATTGTTTAACTTGTGGGAAACAAATACCTCATAAGGATTTCCATTCTTACTGCCTTCCTTGCTTAGGCCCAGACCACGACGTATCAGCTTGTTTAGCTTGTGCCTCCTTCAACCGACGGACTCTTAGACGTCGGTCGGAGTTTGCAGAAGAGTTTTTAGGATCCGCTTTTGCATATAAAATGCCGTCAGAGACTCCGACTACACATTTAGCCAAAAAACGCAAGGAAAAGGATCGACACTCGCGGCCCGCGGTTTCGGCTGAAACCACGGTTAGGCCTACCGCGAGTGTCTCGGTTTCGGCTGAAACCGAGTCCTCGGTTCTTACTTCTGCCGAATTCATACCTCCGACAACCGAGGCCAGAGAGGCCCCGGCTGAGTCAGCTACAGAAATCCCTACCGAAGAAGCAAGCGCACAAGAATTGTCCGACACCATCCCATTGGACATTTCTACTCCTGCACGTGGGGCAGCTAGGCCCCCTGCTTCTATGTCTATTAAGGCCTTCTCCAGGGCTAAAGCAGTTAAAATTTCAAAGGCTTTACCTGCAAAATCTTCCTCTCAGAGACCTTCCTCAAGTTCTCAGATTCTCAGCCTTGCTGAGGACCTTATATCTCTGATTAGGGGTTCCCAACCACACCCAGACAGGGCCTCTCAACCACCTCCTGACAAAAGGCCTAGGACTGAACCCCTGAGCCTCTCTCCTCTGATTACTCCTCGGATGGATCTGATTTATCAGACCATCAGGAAGGGCCATACTCACCTTATGAGGATTCAGATGCAGAAGACTCTATTCCTTCTGCCTCCCCTCCAGAAGAATTTTCCTTTGGGGAGACTTTACACTCAATGAGGGGACACTTTCAATGGCAGGGTCAGGATTTCTCTGACTCTAGAAAAAGACTAAGGACCTTTTTACACTTGCCACAGCATAGGCCTTTAGCCATACCACCTGTGCTAACAGTAGTTGATGATGCATATAATGATGTCAGTTCTGCCCCTGATTCTCTTCCCCCGGCCCCTGCCAAACCTGACAGATATTACAGGGTCCCGGATTCTCACTTTCATTTGAATAAAGCCCATGCTGCAGACCCAGAAACTATTTCTCGGGGCCCAAAAGGTGTTGCAGCTGCCACTGCCAAAAACCCCCTACCCTCTGAAAGGGAGTCAAGAGCATTAGAGAGATGGGGAAAAAAGGTTTACACATCTGCTACTCTTTCTGCCAGGGCTTTAAACTGTCAATTCCATATGATACAGTACCAGGAATATTTGTTATATCAGCTGAATAAAAAGCTTTCTTCTCCTGAACCTTTAGACCGTAAGTCCCTTCAGGATTTAGTACACAACTCTCAGCAGGTCAGTAATCATTTCTTAAAATGTGGCTATGATGCACTGGAGGCTTCATTTAGATCAGCTATGACTGGAGCAGTAATTCGAAGGCATGCCTGGCTAAAAGAGCAATCCTTGCCAGACCATGTCAAGGCTAAACTCCTAGATGCTCCAATGGAGAAACAAAGTTTGTTTGGCTCCCCTGCACAGGAGATTCTAAAGAAAGTGGAAGAAAAAGCAAAATCTGTGCAAACAGTAAAGGATTTTCTGCAGGTCCAACCTCCGAGGTTCAGCAGAAACTGGCCTTCAAAGAATTGGTCCTTTCCAGACACCTCCAGAGCACAGAGGGGCAGGAATAGACGCCCAAGAGGCAGAGGTCAATCAAAGGGTACATACAGGGGTCGTCAGTGGCAACCTGCCAACCAGAGGAGTACTGCCACAGCTACAACTACAACCACTTCCACAGGACAGACACAATGACTTGGCTCTGATTCCGCCTACCAGGGAACAAGTGGAAGCACCCTTGGACGGAAAGTTGTCTTTATTCTCGAAAAATTGGCATTGCATTACAAAAGACAAATGGACATTGCAAACAATAGACAAAGGATACAGGTTTCACTTCCACACTTTACCAAAAAAGAGCGGAATGCCAAACCTTCCACCAAACTAGAAGCCAGAGGCTCTAAGGCAAATCAACAGTTTACTTCAGATGAAAGCAATAGAAAGGGTACCACCTTTGGAACAAGGCCAAGGATTTTACTCCAGACTATTCCTTGTACCAAGAAAAGAAACCCAATGGAGGCCTATTCTCGACTTGTCCGCACTAAACACATATCTCATTGTGCCAAAATTCAAAATGCTGACCCTACAGCAACTTCTTCCCATGTTGGGCAAGGAGTCTTGGCTGGTGACTCTAGATCTGAAGGAGGCATACCTGCATGTCCCTATACGACCAGATTGCAGAAGACACCTCAGATTTCTTGCAGGATCAGAGCATTATCAATTCTCAGCATTGCCCTTTGGCTTATCTACTGCGCCCAGAGTATTCACGAAATGCCTGGCATCAGTAATTGCACATTGCAGGCTTCAGGGAATTCAAATCTACCCATACCTGGACGACTGCCTAATACAAGCGGACAACAAGACAAAACTAATGAAGGATTTGGCCTATGTCATACACCTGTTACAGGCCTTGGGATACACAGTCAACATCCAGAAGTCAAGACTAGTGCCATCCCAAAGGATAACATTTGTGGGTGCGGATCTGGACACAATAACTCAGATGGCTTTTCTCACAGAAGAAAAACAAGAGCAACTACCAGTCTACTTCATGGCTTTGACAAGACAAACTCAGCTTACTGCAAGGAAAGTCCTGCAGGCCCTGGGTTACATGGCATCCTGCATAATCTTGATCCCGCATGCCAGGCTGCATATGAGGAAATTACAATGGTACCTAAGGAATGTATGGTCTCAACACAGACACAGTCTAGAAACCATGATACCAATCATTCCATGCCTGAAAAAGGAATTCCTGTGGTGGGCTCAGGCCTGCCAGACCAACAGAGGGTTGCCTTTCAACAAACCACAACCAAGGCAGACCATCACCACGGACGCCTCAGACCTAGGATGGGGAGCACACATGGAAGACAAGTGTATCCAAGGTCTATGGTCTCAAGACCAGCTGAATTTGCACATAAACCTAAAGGAGATGCTGGCAGTGAAGCATGCAATCGAGGCATTCAAATCATTCCTCCAGCAAGGACATCTGCTGATAAGGACAGACAATACCACAGTCATGTGGTACATAAACAAACAGGGAGGCATGCATTCCTACCCTATATGCCGGATGGCAATGGATCTGTGGAACCTAGGCCTGAATCTCAACATCCAACTGCAGGCCATTTTCGTACCAGGAAAAGAGAATTCACTAGCAGACAGCTTAAGCAGAACTACCACGGATGCTCACGAATGGATATTGCATCCACACATCTTCAAAATCATAACAAATAAATGGGGAATGCCAGAGATAGACCTGTTCGCCTCCCCACTCAACCACCAACTGAACAAATTCTGCTCAAGAGTATACCACCCACAAGCCTGGAGGGTGGACTCCCTCTCTTTCAGCTGGAAGGCCCTAACAGTGTATGCTTTTCCATCTCTCCCATTGGTGTACAAGGTTCTACTGAAGATCAGGGAGGAACAGCCAAAGGTGATTCTGATAGCTCCAGACTGGCCAAGGCAGCATTGGTATCCGCTACTGAGAAGCATGTCTCGGACGAACCCATGGCCTCTACCCCTATGGCCTTTACTTCTAACGCAGAACAACTACAAGATCCTGCATCCAAACTTGAAAACACTGCAGCTAACTGCCTGGAAAATTGCTTAAAACAAAACCAAACTGTTTTATCTCAGAGGGTCAAGGACATTATCTTGGAGGCTCGCAGACCCTCCACAAGAAAAACATACTCAGCAAAATGGAAAAGATTCCTCATTTGGAGTGCATCAAAGGGTACAGATGTCACACTGGCAAACCTAGCACACATCCTAGAATACTTAGCAGAACTGTTCCACAATGGCCTGTCCTATTCTTCCATTAAGATTCATGCTTCAGCAATTTCAGCAGAATACAACATGGATCCTCCTATCCTCTCTCGCCCTCTCCTCAGACAATTTTTAAGAGGGATCAAAAATGTAAAACCTCCAAGGAAACCACCTCTGCCTACATGGGATCTCAACTTTGTGCTGGAAAAATTAACACTACCCCCTTTTGAACCAGCAGCATCAGCAGACTTACAGTTCTTATCTTGGAAAACTGCTTTCCTTCTAGCAATCACTTCAGCAAGAAGAGTATCCGAGTTACAGGCACTAATGGCAGTGCAGCCTTTCCTTATTTTTCACCAGGATAGAGTGTCTCTGAGAACCAATCCTACTTTTATGCCAAAGGTGGTATCCAGGGTATCCTTGAACCAAGCTATTCATTTGCCTACGTTTTTCCCTAACCCACAGAACAAGGGGGAAAAACTATTGCACACCCTGGATGTACCCAGACAACTACGGTACTATCTGGACAGAACTAAAACCAGCAGAAAAACTGACCAACTTTTTGTAGCATATGCAACTGGAGTGCAAGGAAAAGCAATATCCAAACAGACAATTTCAAAAATGGATAGGAAATTGCATTCGATTCTGCTACTCTTTTCATGGAAAGACAACTCCTGAAAATATCAGGCCTCACTCCACAAGAGCCACAGCCACCACTACAGCTTTCCTACGAGGGGTGGCTACCAAGGACATTTTAGAAGCTGCTACTTGGAGCTCCGTGCATACATTTGCCAAGCATTACAATCTACCTTTATACTCCAGATCCCGAGCAGGTTTTGCAACTGCAGTTTTACAGGGGATCTTAACTACACCATCATTATCTTAGTACCTCCTCCCCAGTTTGGCTATGGTATTCTACCCATATGTTATGACTGCAGATGCATCCTTGAAGGACATAGTACAGTTTTGTACCTACCATAAATGTAGATGTCCGATAGGTATGCATCTGCAGTCAGGATTACCCACCCTCCTTCCCCTCTGTGGTATTCCTAGGGTGCTTACCCCTCTTTCAGCTAGCTGGGGGAATCTATTATGGTGTATTTGTTTGTATGTATATATGTATATATTTTTTGTTTGCTACTGTTTGGAATTTTCAACATTTATCCAAATTTAGCCTTCCTAGAGGGCACCTGGCATCTGGGGCAAGAAACACTGAGGAAAATGGCGTTGGCTGATGCCTTTATACCCCAGAAGCTCTGACGTCGGGGAAAGTGCGACATCAGCCGAGGCCAGACCCAGACTTTGGAATCCGGCCGACCGCAGGGATGCCTGAGGCAGGAAAACCCATATGTTATGACTGCAGATGCATACCTATCAGACATCTACATTTATGATCGGTACAAAACTGTACTTTCCTGCTACTCTACATAGCACCGGGCAGCCTGCACAGGCTGCAATTCCTTTGACTAGTTTGGGTAACCAAGTTTCTACATGTTTAAATCCAGTCAATGCAGTGAGTCACTTGGCCTGCCTAGACACACGGCAGTGGAAACACACATTTCATTTAATGTTCCTAGGGTGAGTGACATTCCTACTACTGATTCCTTTTTAAGGAATGTTTCATTTTTTTTAACACCGATGTACCTCTTGGTACTGCGGTTACCAATGATGGTGATAACAATGAAAATAATTTAATTGTTAATAACTTGAATGAGTACGATCAAAAGTTGTTCAAGTGTAGGAAACTGCAGTTGGAAGTTTCCTACTTTGAGGAATGTATCACAAAAAAGTCATTCCAAAAGGTTTGCGCCAGTGGCGCTATCCAGCAGGGCTTGTTAATGATTCTTCTTTCCATCTAGAACTTATAGCCCTTTTTGACAAACAAGGCATAGAGTTTTTGGGGTTGTTAATTAATAATTACAAATCCCAGATTGTTTCACTTAGGAGCAACTTTGATTGGCTGGAAAGTGCCATCACAAATGCAGAAGATTATGCAAGGAATCGGTTTGATTATGCACGCATTTTTTCCAGCATAGATGCCAGTTTAAACAAGTTTATTGAGGTCAAAAAGAAAAAACTATCGAGAGACCTCAACGACTACTCCAAAAGATGTGCTTATCCACCACCTCCCCTTGCTGAGAATTCACCTCTGAGTAATAATAGCAATGCTCAGTTGGACCATTTTGGCCACAATGACAACGCCAACGGCAGTGCCATGGCAAATAATGACTTTGCAGACATAGTTCAACCTATTCGTCGCAGTGAAAGAATTAAAAATAATCAACAACCTCAGGCAGCCCAACATTCAGGGCAACAGCATGAAATACTTTTGAATGTTAATTTCCACCAGGATTTTCGGGAACCCAATGGGCCACAAATCCTTCATTCGAACAAACCTACCAACAACAGGAGACAGCCCCAGAACAGGAAACGCTACAACAGGAAGAGGAGATGAGTTCGGCATCTCCTAACATCCTTTCCAGTTCTGAAGGGGGCTTTAAAATCTATAATTTTAGTTCCCTGCATATTGAGAAAGCTATGGTGGACTTTTTTTCAAAAGGCTTAACATTTGTACCTGATAGGAGGGACAGTGTGGTCAAACTTATCATTGATTTAAAACTTTTTGTTCGTAAACTTAATCTACAATTACTCATGGGTGCCAACTCACTTCTCACACAAGGTCTCGGAGTGTCCCGCCTCTTCAATCCTCCTATGCGTGAATCTCTAGCACTCTTTGAGAAAACTTGTGAAATTGATTTTCGGAGAATGTTCACAAGCAATTGTCATATCAGTATCATCCATAAAAATATCACTCCGGATGAATTTGATTTCATCAATTTATTGAATATTTGTCAAGTGCGTGTCATGCAACTTGACAAAGGTGGAGGTTTAGTGTTCATGGATCAACACGACTACAACTGTAGGATGAACTTGGTCCTAGACAGTACAACATACGAAAAAGTCGGTCGTAACCAGATCAATGGAGCATACAAGTCTATCAATGGGATTCTTTCTGATTTGTTCCTGGAAGGGAGTATAGACATTGATACATACCATTATTTGTCTATGCCTGCTCCAGTTATACCAACCTTTTTCGGAACCCCAAAGATGCATAAAAATCTAACTAACCCACCGTTTAGACCTATTTTGAATGGTCGTGGTCCATATCGTATGCTTGTGCTAAATACGTTGACTCTAAGCTTAAACTAATACTCAAGTTGGAACAACAAATTTGTCAGGACTCATGGCACTTTCTTAAGTCCATAACTTGGACTTTAATGACAATTTAGTGTTTCTTACAGTGGACATTAAGGATTTGTATACTGTAATCCCTCAACTAGTTGGTATTGAGTGGGTTAGGGATTTTTTGCACATGAGAGACATGGACAACCAAGAGGCGCATGTCATTGAAACTCTCCTTGAATTTGTACTACTTAACACTTTTCTGTTTTTTAACAATGAATTTTACCTCCAGACAAGTGACGTTGCTATGGGTGCTGCATGTGGCAGCAGTTTTGCCAACACTGTCATGGCTTACTGGGAAAGGTCCTATTTATTTGATTCCCCTACCTTTAAGAACAATGTGGTCTGGTACACTAGGTACCAAGATGACATGTTCTTTCTATGGAAGGGTGAAGTAAACTTAATAGATGAATTCATCAGTGACATTAAAACTTATACTACCTTTTTGTATTTTACCTTCCAAATAGGCACAGACTACATTGATTTTTTGGATATTCATCTAGCAAAGGACCTTGTTAACCACAGATTTAGAGCCACTGTATACCGTAAGCCAACCTATTCCAACGCCTTTCTGTATTTTTCCACTTGTCACCCTTTACACCAGAAAAAAAGCAGTGGTGAAGGGACAAGCAGTAAGGGCTGCCAGAATGGTTAGTGACTTCAATGATTTTATTACTGAATGTGACTTAAGATCCATGTTTAATAGGAGAGGGTATCCAGTGGCCTTTGTGGCCACTGTGTTTGAAGAAGTCATTAGTAAAAGGTCATCAGGCCACTTTACCCCCCCGTTACACAAAGGTTATAACATGCCAGAGTCACACACTAACATTTTAGCATCTCCTGCTTTAACAAACATACAGGAGGGAGACAAATCACCTAGACTGTTAACAACTTACTCACTTGACTCTAGAGTTGTTAGAGAAATTGTCAAAAAGAACTGGGCATTTATTTCAGAAGATTCCCCACCTTAGAAATTCTTTAGGTTTGACACCCCAACTAACTTTTAGGAGGGGCATAAACCAGAAAGGTTTGGTTGAAAGGCCGAAAAGGACTTCTAAATTTAATACAGGCATGACAAAATGTGGGAGATGCCGTCAATGCAAGTTCATTAAATTAACTGACTGAGTAAAAATCAGAAATAAAGTATATTACATCCATGATAAATACAACTGTGATTCTTTAGGGGTTGTTTATGGAGCTTTCTGTGACTGTTGCGAAGCATTTTATATCGGGAAAACAGAGAGGAAATTAAAACAGAGGATTTATGAGCACCAGTACAGCATTATGAACAAATGTAGTACTAGTGCTTTAGCCAGACACACCCTTATTTTCCCAAGTCACAATTTCTTAATTGTGGTATTACAACAAGTAGAACATAACAAAAGAGGGGGGCCCTGAGAACTCAAATTACAAGAGGCTGAAGTGGAATGGCAAATTGCAACTGCTGCTTACTCTTTTCCAGGGTTAAATGAAGCCTTATCTATCAAGAGCTTGTTGAAGCTTAAAGCCCTGGCAAGATAGGGGTGGCAGCTTGTTTGTTTCACACAAAAATGTTTAAAACATCTGACTTACTCTGAATAAGACTTTCTATGGTTTTATATGTTTTTACATGTATAACACCATAATACGAGTCTTGTATGATGCATTTACATTTTGTTTTTTTTTATATTAACATAATGTAACTCAATTTAATAACAAAACATAATATATTTAAATGCTACACATTTACACAGTACACACTTTTATTATTATTTTTTTATATAACCATGGTCTATTTTTAAGCATCATTTACCATCCCAATTGTATTTGTATTTATTTTTTGTCTTGGGTTGGAAATGGTAAACTTTTTTATTTAACCTTGTTTAGATGCTTAAGACTATCATTTGGGCAACATGGTTTAATTAGTCAATGTTACTTTAAATGTTTAATATTGCATGACATCATGTACTTGGGCTGGCCCAGCCCATTGGCTTAGCAGGTTTGTGTTAGGTTTTTAAACTGGGAAGTGAATAGTTTTTACTTGTCTGAAGAAGATGAAGTATTTTGTTCAGTGAAAGCGTTTGCGTACAATAAACAGTTGGATATTCCATTGCCTGCTCGTTTTCTTTTCTTGTTCCGGTTTTGCCAGTTTGGATTTGCGTTTTTGATACTGCAACACTATCAAATTAAATCTACCTCAATGTTATTATTTATTATTAATAATAATAATAATAGTAATAATAATAAACATTTAGTTACCAGTTCAGATAATCCATCAGTTTAGATGTGTTAAAGTTGTTATTCAACTCCTGTTCTTCCAGAATATGGAAATAAAATATGCTTACTCTAAAGTTCCAACACACAACGCCCAGTCTGATCAGTAATAGTCTATATGTAAAGACTATATCTTGCAAAATCTTGAATACAGGCAAGCACTCCTCTTATAACATTATAGTTTAAGGTATAGTCGTTGATACTTATTACAGCATTTTAATATTTAAAGCTTGTTTAAGCTGTGCGTATATGTAGATTGTCATTACACTTTGTTTTATATCATGCTCCAATAGGCATATAATTTATTACATTGGAGTTTCAGCAACTACTTAGAAGCATAACGTATAAATACTGACACTTCTTAATATGAATAAAATTTAGAATAATTGAATAACTTTGGAAAACTAAATATTCACTCGTAATTTAACATTTAAGATGTCAAAGTCAATGCATTTTTAACTTTACTATCAGTATTTGTTCCTTTCTAATCCTTTTATATGCAGTCTTAAATGTAAAGTCTTCAGTTATAAATAGTGTATTTTTGGCTGAGTTGAACTATTTAAGGAGAGCATGTCCCTTTAAATATACCTGTTGCTGCTTTAATGTAGCTTAGCTTAACTGCTTCGTATCTTTTGAGTTTTAAAGAACCTGTTTTAACACTAAAAAAGTATGTAATAAATAAAATTTACCCGTATAACGCATTATACTTGTTAGAACATTCAAAAACAGTTTTTAGAGGTCAAAGGTCGTCTTCAGCTTCTCAGCAAGGCAGTCATTCACACAGCTTCAGCTTCCCTTCTTTTGGCTTGGAGGCTCGCAGTCCCATTTTACTGCACAAAACAGGTAGAAATTGCATGTATAAATGGGAAAAGCAGCCTAAAATTTGTTAAAGGCTGTGAAGACACAACCTCGTATGTGCAAGCTATACTTTCAGAAAAGCTAACTGACAAAATGGAATGTTTGTATGACCTTTCTATGACACAGAAAAGCCTTTAAGAGTTACTACAACACATTAGTGTTCCAGATTCATTTTAAAAGGGTAAAAGGTGTAAGACATGACTATTTTAATTCAAACAAACCAATAGTGTCCAAAAGCAATTGTAATCATACAGAACATTGCTATACAGTGTATTTATGTTTAGACAACATTCATTATTTAAAGAAAAGATTTCTATCCATACTAGTATTCTACCATAGGTTTAAATTCTGACAATGTAGTGATATTGAAGTGAATGGTTATTTTGAGTTAAAAAGTTTTACCAATCATCTAGTCAGGCTGCAACAGTCTGTTTAGTATAGCAAAGACATTTACTAAGATATTATTATGTCTTGCAGACACTTATCTCAACAGTGACCGTCTTTTACTGCTTAAATTGTTATCTAAGTACTTATGAAAACAAAAAGGTTTTACCTTTCCAAATCTGGAGCGCTTCAGTGTCTGGTGAAACAGTGCTTTTATGTTAACTTAGTGTAAGATATTAATAATGTCAGAAGCAGACCAAAAACTGAGCAAATAAAAGAAAAAATGTTATTATTTTTCTTTGAATTTTTTATTATTTCCTTTTGTTGACCATCCATTCTTAACAGTGTGTCTTTTCAAACTTACTTGAGGCCAGTCTGTTTTTTCTTGTTTATAAAGAATATTATTTTTTGAGAGAAGTTTAAGGCTTCATCTAGCGTGTTGAATGTTTTTTGACCATCAGATAAATTTTTTTTCTAGTTGCCTCCTCTAATGTCTTGATGCACAGTTTCCAATATACCAAGTAAAAACTTTGTGAATTCCACATATTCCTGGATATGTCTATATACAGTGTTGTTTCTGTTAGCTCTGCTTATTGCATAAACATGCTCATATATCCTCTTCCTAAATTGATGATCTGTCTTTCCAACATAAAAACAGTGGCATTTGTAACACACTGCAATATAAATAAACCCCTTAGTTGAGCAGTTACCATTACTCAAAGTTATGTTAATATTAATTTAACCAACTAATAATGTAGTGCCCTCTAAAATAAAGGGGACATTGGTGGCATCCACCACATTTCCTTGTGCCCCTTTTAGTTTAATTTAATACATGAACCAGGTTACAAAGATGTTCAAATAAAAATTTTAAGTTACATCCCATATTAAACACAAATGTGAAGGCAGAGCCCAAAATCCTAAAAATATTTTCATCAGTCTTGAAAATGTTCCAATATCTATTAACAATCTCTTTGATGGAGTTCACATAATTATTAAAAGTAACTGCTAAAGTGTGTAAATTTAACTGTGGAGTCCAAATTATTGATTTTCTTCTATTCTCATGTTGCAGTGTTCTTACTTGTGGGATCTTCCACCTCAGGCGACCCAAACATCCGGCTCCTATGCCAAAGCTTAAGCCTAGTTGCTCTCAGGTGCATGGGACATCACATGTAGAGCCATAAACCGTGGGCCATAAATGTGATATCCGCATGCGCAGACCTCAGAACTTCTCTGCCGCAGTCGAATGTCAGCTTGCTCAATTCACTCTTCAGGCCTGAGGGAGCAGAGCCTAGTTCTGACGCTGTAAACGGCCGTCCGGTGAAGCCTGGTTCCCCCTCGACATCAGCTGGAGCCAACGTCGCAGTAACCTCCATGGGAGTGCATACTGGAGAATAGAGGGTGGCTTCCATTAAGGCACCTGCCAAAGTTGCCAGTTCATTCAGACGTCCCTCAGCCCCTAGACTGGTAGCTGGCGGGGCATCTGAAGTCAGAGGTGCAGAAGCTGTAGGCTTTGCAACTTTGGCCTTCTTTTTAGGCGGCTCCACCTCAATGGCCAATTTGAGTTCCATGCCTAGGGCTAAACGCTTGAGTCGCTGCTTTTCCATGAATAATTTCAGGGCTGCCAGACAACTGCATATAGTCTTATGTACAAAGGATTGACGAGTACTGCAGGTAGTATGGTCGTGGGATTGGCCTAAGCAAAACAGACAAAGCTCAATGGAATCCTTGCACGGAATCTGACATCTGCACTTAAATTTCCCCTTTCTAGATGACATTGGCTGTATAAAGGAGCAACAGCAACCAAACCCTAAGTAAATAGAGAAAAAAATCCCCAATGGGGTACTTATCTGAAAACGTCTTCTGTAGCACGCAGTGAAGTGAGCAAGCTGGCATTTGACTGCAACAGGGAAGTTCTGTGGTCAGTATGTGCAGATGTCACAATTACGGCCCACAGTTTATGGCCCTGCGTGTGACTTCCCATGCACCTGACAGCAGCCAGGCTTAAGCTCTGGAATAGAAGCTGGACGTTCGGGTCACCTGAAAGCCTTCAAATCTACCCTTACCTCGACGACCTCATTCTAGCAGAAGAGGCAGTCACCCTCAAGACTCAAAATTCACTATGTCCCTACTCCAGAGTATGGGGTTTACTCTCAATCTGTCAAAATCCTCCCTCACTCAAGCCCAAGACCAAACATTCCTGGGCTGCAAAATAGGAATGAGGAAGTTCCAGTGGTACTTAAAAAATGCCTGGTCCCAACACAATCACCCTTTGGAATTCATGATGCCCTTCCTGTCCTGCCTATAGACAGAGCTGAGGTGGTGGATCCATCAGTTGCACCAGAATCCAGGTCTTCCTCTGCAGCCCACCAAACCAGTGCAATCTATGCAGACAGATGCATCGGAACTAGGGTGGAGGGGCCACTGTGAATGGTCTCAAGGTACAGGCTGAATGGGAACCCTCCCTCCAGAGGAAACCTATCAGTGTGAGGAAGATGACTGCTCTCCTTGTAGCTGTAAAGACCTTCCTTCCTCTAATGGAGGCAGACCCCCTACAAATCTTCACAGGCAACACTACTGTGATGTGGTACATCAACAAGCAGAGGGGGGGACCAAATCCTATTTACTGTGTAGGCTTGCAACGCAGGCATGGGAGTTGGACACCCAGCACAATGTCACACTGCATGCGGCCTACATTCCATCTCAGGGCAACCACCAGGCAGTTGCCCTCAGCAGATCCTTCTCTCAACATCATAAGTGGGTGTTGCACAGAGATGTGTTCTTAGACATTGCCCACTGATGGGGCACCACACAAATAGATCTTTTTGCCTCCCCTCAGAACAGACAAATTCAGCTTTTCTGCTCCAGAACTCCCTACCCACTAGCTTGGAAAGTGGATGTTTTCTCGATTGCTTGGAAGGGGTTGTTCCTTTATGTTTTCCCCCCTTCCCACTCATTCAGAAGGCCCTGCTAAAAATCTAGAAGGACAAGTCAAATATCTTGCTGGTGACCCCCTATTGGCCAAGGCAGCACTGGTTCCCCCTTCTACTATTTCTTGCCAAGGGGAATCACCACAAGTTGCCTCACAAGGTGGACCTGTTCACACAACACAAGGGATGTCTCATTCATCCCAACCTGAAAACCCTCAGCCTAACTCTATGGGTGATAAACTCCTGATCCCTTTCATAATATTTACTCAGAGGACATGCTATTTGTCCTGCAGGAGGCCAGGAAACCCACTATCAGGAGATCCTACGTTTCAAAATGGAAAAAGTTCTCCAGATGGCGTCTTCAAAGACAACTAGACCCCCTTCCAAGTGGATGTTCCTCTAGTCTTAACCTATGTGTGTGAGCTTCTGAAATATGAACTTTCATACTCTTCAGTGAAAGTCCATTTATCTGCCATTTCAGCCTGATTACCTATGGATCCACCCCTTCTTTCCAGGTTGGAAGTCAGACTACTCCTGAAGGGGGTCCTCCACACCAGACCACCTAGAAACCAATTCCCCCTCCTTGAGACTTGAACTGTGTTCTGGATAAACTTACCTCTGCCCCTTTGAACCAGCAGCCTCTGCCTCTTTACAATGTATACCTGGAAGACTCTTATTAGTAGGTCTTACCCTTAAGAGGGTCTCTGAGCTGCAAGCACTCATGGCCTTTAAACCCTACACTGTCTTCCACAAAGACAGGGTAACTCTTCGTAGCAACCACTCTTTCATGTCCAAAGTGGTCAATGAATTGTCCCTTAACCAGTCTATTCACTTACCCACCTTTTCCCCTCTCAAAATGACAGTGAGAGAGTGCTCTACTCCCTTGATGTACACAGGCAACTAAGATTTTATCTGGACAAGACCAAGGCCATTAGAAGGTCAAGTCAGCTCTTTGTATCTTTCCACCCCAGGGCCCTGGGGAAAGCTGTATCCAAACAGACTACATCTTCCTGGATTTGCAAAACAATTTAGTTTTGTTTCTCTTTCCATGGAAAACACTTACCCCACTCTGTAAAAGCACATTCAACCAGAGCAGTGGCCTCTTCAGGGGCTTTCCTCAAAGGTCTGGATACAGCTACCATTCTAGAGGCAGCCACATGGTCCTCTGTACATACCTTCACTAAGCATTGCAAGTTGGACAGCATCTCCAGAGCCAGGGCAGGATTTGCTAAAGCCATCCTCCATGGTTTCTTGGAGACTGCTACCTCTTTCTCCACCCTTTCTTCTGTTTGAGCTGTGGTACTCTCCCACAAGTGAGAATACTGCAACGTGAGAATAGAAGGACATAAATTAGTTGTGTAAAAGCTTACCATAAACATAGATGTCCTTCTCTTCCATGTTGCAGTATTCCTTCCCTCCCTCCAAACCCTTTACAGCTTTTCCCTCTCTGGATGGCATCCTTCATGTTCTCCTTAAGCTGATCTCTGACTGAGTAGTCAGTTCGGGTCCATATTATGATCTCGAATGTTTAATAGTTCGAATGCATAAACATCAAACTTTATGCATCGAACTATTAAACAATCGAAACACAATAAAAATATACGTAGAACAAAAAAAAAAAAACTAACATGTAGGCAGAGGGGTAAACCCCCCTGCACCCCCCACACCTCCCGCTACTTAAATATACCAACGCCGGGATCACGCTACAGTGTAGGAAAGGAAAATCTTCTCTTTCTGCACCATACTACATTAAAGTGCAATCTCGGAGTTGGTATATTTAAGTAGTGGGGGGTGCAGGGGAGCTTGCCCCACATTTGAAACCCGTTAGGGTAAGTATTTGATGTTTAAATTTTTTTTATTTTTGAAGTTACAGAACTTCGATAATATGGTGTCGACCGTATTGTATTCGATGTACCATAACTTCGAGATTATAATATAGACCATTCAGTTCTGAGGTCTGTGCAGATGTCACATCTGTGGCCCATGGTTTATGGCCCTGTGTGTGATGTCCCACACACCTAATGGCAACCAGGCTTAAGCTTTGGCATAGGAGCCGGACATTCGGGTCGCCTGAGGCAGGGGGATCCCACAAGTGAGAATACTGCAACGTGGAAAAGAAGCACATCTATGGTTATGATAAGATTTTACAGAACTAATCTTTTATCAAAGGAAGGTCATGTTATGACATACTAGGGGAGTTATCTTGAGCTAATAATGGTTTATATCTTATGCCCCATAGTGCTACCATGTTGCTTATTATTTTTTCTAAAAAATGTTTAGGGTAACCTCTTTCCAAAAAAATAGTAAGTAACAAGGTAGCACTATGGGACATAAGATATACACCGTTATTAACTCAAGATAATTCTCCTACTATTTATTTATTTTATTTTACATTTGTTAACCGGGGATGTCTGACTGAGCTGAAAAGGCCCTTTTTAGCAGAGGCCTGGGGAGAAAAGCTCCACATAGAAAAATTACAGATACAGTTAGTTACTTAGACTTGATCAGTATACACACAAATTACAATAGACATGTTTTTATAGTGGTATGCAGTACATCAGCCGTTACAGTGGAGAGAACAAGCAAGAAAATATTAATTTAAAAATAAAGGTAATTAATAGATTTGTTGTGTACAGCTGAAATTTAGAACATTTATTTATTTATTTATTTATTTGTTTGTTTATTATTTATTTATATTTTTGACCGGGAGTGTCCGACTGGACGTAGGTCCATTTTCAGCGGAGGCCCGGGGAGAAAAGCTCCACAGTTAAAATAAACAGACAGTAGTTACATTGGGTTACATAGCAATTAACAATTTACATAGCAATTCCTTACAACATATTTAAAGATGAAGAACAAAGTACATCAGACGACAACTAGAATCTTTATATGTGAAGTACATAACAGACATTAACAAATGTTACAAAAAGAAGTTCCTGCTGTATAATAAGTACTCGCTTATGAGCATCTGAGCTTGCTATAATCAAGGTAGGTAGTGGAGTGGAAAGAAAGGTAGTGGTTGGATGAGGAGGGTGATATTAGAGTGGGAGTTGCAAGGGCATAGCCAGCATGTTTTTAGGTGTGCTTTTAGTAAAGTTTTGAAGTGGGTGCATGATGGTATGGAGGTAATTGTGGGTGGGAGGGAGTTCCATAATTTGGCTATGGTGCAAGAGAACAGTGCTTCACCAGCAGAGTTATTGACTTTAGTGATCTGCAAGTGATTTTTGTTGTTGGGTCTTAGTGATCTGGTGGTGTGATAGGATTGGAGTAGATTCTGGAGGGATGGGACATTTAGTGGATGATTTAGTAGTTTGTGGGTGAGTGAGAGTTGATATCATTGAAGGAGTGAGGGAGGTCAAGCCAGCCCAGTTCAGCAAGTGAGAGACAATGGTGACTACGGTAAGATGCCCCTGTGGCGAATTTGGCGATTTTGTTGTAGCAGGTCTCTAGCTTGTTTAGATCACATTGCCTTAGGTTGGTATATATTGGACAGTCATAAAGTAAGGTGGAGATAAGGTGGGAATTTGCTATTGAAATATTTGCTGCTTTGATGAGCAGTTAAGGACATAGTTAAGAGAAGAACATAGTTAAGAACATAGGTAGAAAACATACATAGTACACAGGTACAGTACATACATTGTAGGTTAGCCAGTGTTTGTAAGTAAGAGTGAAAACTATCATCAAGTACTCTAGGTTTAGTATGTGTACCTTATCTGCTTTCACTAGCCTGGGGAGCAGTCATGCCATTGCCAAATTTGCTTGAGATGTTGCCTAATGAGGTTTTTAAAGGAGGCTATGGACAATGTGTTTTGTATGCTACTGGGGAGAGAGTTCCATTTTTTAGCCACTGAACTACTATATAGTGGGTGTACAAAGCTGTTGTAGCTGTTGGTGACTTCTAGTAGTAGTTTGCTTAATGATCTAAGAGGCCTTTTGGCTGAGTGATGTACTAGGTTTTTGAGGGCAGGGCACTTATTGGGGAAGTAATAGATAGAATGACAGAGACGGAGTTGATTGTAGATTAGGAGGTTGGGCAGTTCACGCCAGTGGAGCTGTCTCAAAGCAGTACAGTGATGAGTTCTATATGAGCAATTTGCAGCAAAGCGGGCAATTCTGTTATAGCAGGCTTCCATTTTGCTTAGGTCAGTTTTGTTGAGATTAGTCAGAATGGAAGATACATAGAGTGGGTGGATAGAAGTTGGGAGCGAGCAGTTGCTGATCTTGTGTTGTTGGTAAGAAATGGTTTGATATGGTAGAGTGATCCCAGTTTGGCATGTACTTTTTTAATAGTTAAGTTGAGATGACTATCAAATATTAGGTGGGAGTCTGTGGTTATTCCCAGTGGCTTAGCCTGTGCCACTCGAGCGATTGGAGTAGCATTTGTGGAGTAGACAGTGAATTTACTGTTATCAGTGTTTTTGTTAGAACTGGTTACAATCATAAGCTGAGTTTTCTTTGGACTGAGGATAAGTTGAGCTTTGGTAAGGTAGTTTTCAACATCAGAGAATGCTAGCCGAGTTGTTTGCAGGAGGGTGGGAATGTTTTGTGCAGCACAGATTAAGGTAGTATCACCTGCATATTGAATGATAGATGCATGCTGTGTGGAGGTATGGAGGTCATTTGTGAAGGTTGTAAATAGTAGTGGTCCTAAGATAGAACCCTGTGGGACTCCTATAGTTATGGGCAGCTGAGGAGAGAGAATTTTTCCATTTCACAGCTTGGTACCTGTCAGTTAAGTAGCTGTGGAACCAGGTAAGAATGGAATTTGTTAGGTGATATTGGTTTAGTTTGTTTAGCAGGATTTGATGCGAGACTGTGTCAAATGACTATGACATCACATGACCTTCCTTTGATGAACAATAATTTGGGTTGTACAGTTAAATTTACACCCGCTTTAGTAGATGTTCTTCGTGTCTCACTGTTACAGTCATCACACTTGGGTTATCTGCCTGCATGTAGCCCTCAGGCGGCCCGAATACCAGAGTCTCTGTATTTCTGCGTCAGATGCTGTCGCTTATTACATGACGTCAGGGGTGTAAAAACAGGCAGCCGACGCCATTACATCAGTCTATCTTGCTGGGGAGCCCAAAGCAGAAGCAGTTCACAAGTGCCGGTCGACTGCTACCTGAAAATTTTGTTTTCGAGTTAATCATCCTGAAGTCTTAGTACCCCATTGGAGATCCTTTTTTCTTGCTCTAACCTGTGTCAGAAAAAGTTAACAATTGTCTTGCCTGTGGAAAGCAAATATCTCACAGAGATTTTCATTCTTACTGCATCACCTGTTTAGGCCCAGAGCACGACGTCCCCCACTGTAGGTTTTGTGCCTTGTTTAACACCCAAACCATTCATCATCGGGCTATCTTTGTCACTAAATTCTTTCAGTCTCGTTCTCCATATTAATAAAAAGTATTCTCCGGCACAATAAAGGGTATCCTTGTAGTGTAGAAGCAGGCAGGCAACTCAAAAGCTTCAAAGACTTTATTCCACCAATTCAGCACATACGAAAAAAAGGCACGAACAAAAAACCATACCGTAGAACAGTTAGATTAAGCGCTTTCGTCTCCTTACACCGGAGACTTCATCAGAATAAATCTTTTTAATTTACAAAGGCTTTATATATTCATATCAATCAACAGTCACCCTATAAGCTGCTAATAAGCCTTAAAGAAACAGCGCTGCAATGCCTTGTATAAATATATACATTTAAATGTAGTTTTCATTAACAAGGTCCACATATTTCATATTGTAGGTTGTTTGTTCCAGGTATGCACATATATTTAACCCCCCACCAACAAATAACACCACCGATAAAATCCAGATCAAGTTGTGTATGGCTGTATATAACTAAAGCTAGGAATATTGAAACAACAGTAACTCAAATTTGTCCTAGGCTGCATTTCAAAGAGTATGTGTCATAAAGTGCGACTACAGTAGCTGAAAAATCATAACCTAACAAACTCAAACTCGTACAGTTTCTGTGTACAGCTATTAGGAACCAATATTTAAACACATTTAAAAAACATTTAAAAAAACATTTAAAACATATTTAAAGGATACTAAAAAAGATGCTTAGAAACTAATAACATGCATACACCTAAAAATGGTAACTGGTAGCATAAAAAAGGGGCTCGCCCTACCAAAATAGGGGATAAAAAACTGATCAGCTTATGTTTTGAATTTTGAATAAACAGAAAAGGCGGTATTTAAACCACAATTCTAACGAGCTAAAAGGCTCTTGAGCTTGTAAAAGGACCTTACCAATGGGGCAGTGTACCTCCACACCCATCTAAGGGTATACCTTGTAAATCCCCTATATAATTTGTTGGGACATACCTATCACTATATAACATAATGGATTCATGAACCAATTTAAATGAGTTTAAATAAGTTTAAATAAATTTAGCTAAACAAATAGGTAGGTGTTAACAAGTGAATAATTAGGTATATACCAAATATAAATGCATAAATATATATATGTGTAAATGTAGATAATAAATAAATGAATAAATATATAAATATATAAATATAAATATATAAATAAATCAATAAATATATATGTATGTATATGCATTTAGCAATAAATACAATCCTATAGGTACATACATATGTTGACACGCCTTATTCAAAATTAAGAATATTAATATAAATATTAAAATATTAAAATGCTAAATACCTGCCCAGTTAAAAAATGTATAATAGCATATGTAAATTAAGTATAAAAAAAAAATGAATGCTAAAAATAACACCAGTTAAATTGATATAACAATTAATATGTGTATATCAACTGACTTATTTCGTTGTTTGAACTATAATTTACTGTCCTCCATTATCTTGTGATTTGGCATCCTCATACGTTTTCGTCACATCATTTGTTTTTATAATTTTAGGGTCCGCTGCTAGTATTTTAAGTGCTGGGGTAATGGAAATATGATCATTTAAACCTTTTTCACAACACGCATTCAATTTTAGTTGCCAAATCATTTCCCTGTATTCCACCTTTGTTTCCCAGTCACCACCTCTCTCCAGAGGCCCAACCACCTCAAGAACCCAAAATTTAAAATCAGCTTTATCACATTTCATCACATGCCTATACAAGGCATTGTTCTCATTGCGTCTGTTGATATCTCTAATGTGTTCGTAAATTCTGTTTTTTAATTTTCTTTCTGTTTTGCCCACATAGTAACATCCACATTCCTTACAGAACACTATGTACACAACACCTTTAGTATAGCAACTACTGTAATGTTTGGATATTAATTTGAGGGGGATGCTTGATATAATAACCTCCTTGCTCTCATGAATATATGCACATTGGGCACACCTCCCACACTTAAAAGTTCCTTGTTTTCTACTAGCCCCATCTGTGCAAGCCTCTTTCCCTTCCAATATATTTTTAATATTAAAATTCCTTCTAAAACTAAATTTCAAATTATTCTTAAAAACCTCAGTTCTAATGGCCATGTGTTTGAACATGTCCCAAATTTCATTCATGCATCTCCTAAACCATCCTGTACCATAAAAGTAAGTGGTAGTTAGGTAAGGTGTATATTTAATTTCCTCAACTATCTGGTTATTACTACTAACAACAGTATTATCCAACCTTACTGCCTCTGTACTTAAAAGTGGGGCATATTTTCTTGTATTTCTTCCCAACAGTACATACTCCTTCACTGTTAAAATAAGTTCCTTAGGATAACCTCTTTCCATAAATAAACCCTCAAGAAAGGTAATTTCCTTAGTAAACTCAACATTGTCCGAAATCATTCTGGCCATCCTAATCATCTGACCCTTAACTATATTTTTCTTCAATTGTTTAGGATGGTCACTATTGTAATGCAAGTATGCATTCGAGAAATGTTCCTTCCTGTAAATATGGGATTTGTAACATTTATTGTCCTTGTCCTTAATTAATCTAATGTCCAGAAAATGTGTTTCGTCCATATCAATGTTGTGTGTAAACTTTAAAAATGACGTGGTATTGTTAATGTATTCAACAAATATCTCTATATCCTGCCTTGTACCTTTCCAAATAATAAAAATGTCATCCAAAAACCTGTAGTATTCTACAATGTGCTGGTTAAACTCAGTGTTGAAAATAAAATGTCTTTCCCAGTACAGCATGATGGTGTTTGCAAAAATCGGGGCACAGGCGGACCCCATGGCCACCCCTTCCTTCTGGTGATAATAATCACCCTCGAAGTATATAAAATTGAATTTTAAAACCAATTCCATGAACAATAATACATTTCTAAAATCCAAGGCTGAAAGCCAGTCCATTTCCAGTAAAATCTCTTCAAACCACTCCATCCCAATACCCTGGGGGATAACTGAAAATAGTTCTTTAACGTCAATGGTAATAAAAAACACACTTTCCAGGTAAACACTTCTACCTATTTTGCTTAAAAAGTCCCATGAATCCTTAAGAATATGCTTCCATTTAGAGTATATGGGCTTTGTCATTGTGTCCACATATATTGCCATAGGTTGGGTTTTGGATCCATGGGAAGCCACTATGGGTCTAAGTGGGGGGTCAGTCGTGGATTTGTGTACCTTGGGTATTCCGAATATACGCGGTATAACTGGCTTTTTAACATGGAAATAATTGTATAAAACCAAGTCAATAGATCCAGTTAATAAATTGTCTTCCAAAATAATGTCAATTTTATTGTATTGTATATTAATTTCATTTTTGGATATAAGACAATAATTCTCATCCTTATCCAGAATTTCTTTCATTTTTCTTATATAGTCCCACTTTTCCATCAAAACCACTCCTCCACCTTTATCCGGCTTCATCACCCTTATCTCCCTATTCTTGCTCAAGTCACTTAAAAGCTTTACCTCATCTTTACTTAAATTGCTATTTGTAGAGGCACAAGTCTTGTATTCTCTTCTAATTCTATTCATAGCACAATGCTCAAAATTTAAAATTTCATTTTGCAGTGGTGGGTTCCAAGTACTATGTCTGGTGAACAACTTTTTACTACCAGCGGAATTAGTACAATTCTGTTTTTTGTTCTCACTATTAATATGCTGAAGATTTAATTTTCTGGAAAATAACTTAACATCTAGCATAAGCCTCTCCACACTGGGTGCCTTAGCAGGTACAAAAGAAAATCCCTTAGTGAACAAATCAAAATGGCTAGGTTTAATTTCAATCCCAGAATAATTAAAAATGTTAAATTTGTTGTGAGAAAAATAATCTGCTTGGCATTCACAGAATTGCCAACCATGTTAACTTCACTCTGCTCCATGTCATAGTCTACATTGGCTAAAAAACCTGTTCTTCACCATTGTTCCTACCTGCAAAATTTTCTCTGTTTGTAGCTTGTGCATAAGTTTGCTGATTCCTATTTCTAAGTCTTTCAGACCTTCTCACTTCATCCACCAACTCAGGTGTACTCATTCTATTACCCACTCGTTCACCTTCCAAAATAGGGAATTCATCATCTAACAGACTGTTGCCTCTATCTTCAAGATGACCTTGGTTAGAAAGATTCCTATTGTATCCAGTGTATCTATTATATCTATTGTACCCCCCTTGATATCCCTGCTTGTAACCACCCCTATAATGTCCATCATGGGTAAATGTATCCCCCTCCCCCATTTGCACCTGTGGTTTGAAAGGACGTTGTCTAAATCTAGGCATCTTCGAATTTATAACATTAAAATTGGAAATAAAATTCTCCCCATGTGTATATGCAATTCCTGAATTATATTCATTTAGGTCCCTATTAAGCTTTTTCATTTTCCTTTTAATGTTAGAATCAATGTATACATCAATATCATGCAGCACTCGGAAGTATATATGTTTGTATTCATCAATAACAAACAACATATCACTACTAATGTCAGCCTGTAGTTGGTCAATCTCTTTTTTAATGTCTAGCATACTTTTAACATTATGTTCCATCATAGCTTTCAAAATAGACAAACCACAACAATTTAAAATCTTACTAATTTCTTTAAAAAATACTTGGTCCCCATGAACACTGTTGGGGAATTTGTTTAACCTTAGGCCTTTCGGTACAATGTTGTCCTTAATACACAATTCAAAGTACCAATTTTCGATAGATAAGGCCTTGTACTTTGATAACAATTTTTTAAAAAGCTTACATTTGTCCTTATAAGTATAGTCATTGTTGTTGTTCCTGGTCCTAGGTACATCACCATCGACCGCATTGCCCTGAAATGTTTTGTTTAACCAAGTCCCAAAGTCAATGTTCTCGTATGCTTCTTCAAACTCATAGTCCTTGCCCTGATGGTCGCCCGTTACTGCAGAAAAATTAGGAGCTCTCCTTTGCTGTTTCTTTCCGTTAATTCCCCCATTACCGCCTTGCTTCTCTCGGTTGATCCGCTCATACGACCCGCTGGTAACACGACCACTTCTTGGGTCCTTCGGGCTGCTTTGGGCGCACGGGATTCCACTGCTCGTGCCTGCCTGCGTGCTCTCAGCTTGCGTGTGGTTTTGTATAACCCGAAGCAATTCGCTTAACATACTGTTACTGTTATTCATGCTGGAACACTTAAAGCAAAGTCTTTTACCACTAGTAAACAGGACTCCTCGTATCCGGCAAATGAAAAAACAACTTGTAACCAAAAAGGAAGCACCAACAAAAAATAAAAAGTATTCTCCGGCACAATAAAGGGTATCCTTGTAGTGTAGAAGCAGGCAGGCAACTCAAAAGCTTCAAAGACTTTATTCCACCAATTCAGCACATACGAAAAAAAGGCACGAACAAAAAACCATACCGTAGAACAGTTAGATTAAGCGCTTTCGTCTCCTTACACTGGAGACTTCATCAGAATAAATCTTTTTAATTAACAAAGGCTTTATATACTCATATCAATCAACAGTCACCCTATAAGCTGCTAGTAAGCCTTAAAGATACAGCGCTGCAATGCCTTGTATAAATATATACATTTAAATGTAGTTTTCATTAACAAGGTCCACATATTGCATATTGTACGTTATTTGTTCCAGGTATGCACATATATTTAACCCCCCACCAACAAATACATCCACCGGTAAAATCCAGATCAAGTTGTGTATGGCTGTGTGTAACTAAAGCTAGGAACATTGAAACAACAGTAGCTCAAATTTGTCCTAGGCTGCATTTCAAAGAGTATGTATCATAAAGTGCGACTACAGTGGCTCAAAAAATCATAACCTAACAAACTCAAATTCATACAGTTTCTGTGTACAGCTATTAGGAACCAATATTTAAACACATTTAAAAACATTTAAAACATATTTAAAGGATGCTAAAAAAGATGCTTAGAAACTAATAACATGCATACACCTAAAAATGGTAACTGGTAACATAAATAAGGGGCTCGCCCTAACAAAATGGGGGATAAAAAACTGATCAGCTTATATTTTGAATTTTGAATAAACAGAAAAGGCGGAATTTAAACCACAATTCTAACGAACTAAAAGGCTCTTGAGCTTGTAAAAGGACCTTACCAATGGGGCAGTGTACCTCCACACCCATCTAAGGGTATACCTTGTAAATCCCCTATATAATTTGTTGGGACATACCTATCACTATATAACATAATGGATTCATGAACCAATTTAAATGAGTTTAAATAAGTTTAAATAAATTTAGCTAAACAAATAGGTAGGTGTTAACAAGTGAATAATTAGGTATATACCAAATATAAATGCATAAATATATATATGTGTAAATGTAGATAATAAATAAATGAATAAATATATAAATATATAAATATAAATATATAAATAAATCAATAAATATATATGTATGTATATGCATTTAGCAATAAATACAATCCTATAGGTACATACATATGTTGACACGCCTTATTCAAAAAAAAGAGCACGACGTCCCCCACTGTAGGTTTTGTGCCTTGTTTAACACCCAAACCATTCATCATCGGGCTATCTTTGTCACTAAATTCTTTCAGTCTCGTTCTCCATATTCCAAAATGGCTTTGGTAAGCCATCCCGACTACTGATCTTCCGAAAAAACATAAGGATAAAGACAGAGACAGATCGCATAGGTCCAAAACTGCTGCCAACGCTTCCGTTAAGCTAGTCACCAGTCCAGCAGCACTCAGTGAGGCGCCTTTACAGCCCCTAATGCCCGCTTCTATGGATTTGCAGGCCTCTGCTGAGACCCATTCGGAGTCCGGTATACCGCAAGATGTTTCTGTGACTATGGAACCTGTGGATGTTTCTACCTTGGATGGATCCAGAGCCGCTGTGCAGGCACCAGCTTTTGAGGGTGTTTTTAATCCTACCGATGTTCGAATCAAACCGACGACTTCATTTTTAGCCAAAACTACCGAGTTTCTTAGGCCCAGAGTATGCACTACGCCTAGAAAACCGACGAACAAAGTGCATGCTCAGCCACCCATGCCACAAAAACAAATGCTTAGAATGGCTGAAGACCTTGCCAGGGAGACTGCTAGAAAGGTACTTGGTATGATATCTGGACAGAGGAAGGAGGACAAGGAGACCTGGTGGTGGAATGATGAAGTACAGGAACGTATGCAGAGAAAGACGCTGGTGAAGAAGATGTGGGATTGTCAGAGAGATGAAGAAAGTAGACAGGAGTATAAGGAGATTAGGTGCATGGCAAAGAGAGAGGTGGCAAAGGCTAAGGATAAGGGGTCTGGAGAGTTGTATGAAAGGATAGACACTAAGGAGGGAGAAAAGGACCTGTACCGATTGGCTAGACAGAGGGACCGAGCTAGGAAACGTGCAGCAGGTAAGGGTGATAAAGGATAATGAGGGAAACGTACTCACAAGCGAGGAGTACGTGTTGAACAGATGGAAAGAGTACTTTGAGGGGCTGATGAATGAAGAGAATGAGAGAGAGAGAGAAGGTTGGATGATGTGGGGATAGTGAATCAGGAAGTGCAACGGATTAGCAAGGAGGAAGTAAGGATAGCTATGAAGAGGATGAAGAATTGAAAGGCTGTTGGTCCAGATGACATACCTGTGGAAGCTTGGAGGTGTTTAGGAGAAATGGCAGTGGAATTTTTAACCAGATTGTTTAATGAAATCTTGGAAAATGAGACGATGCCTGAAGAGTGGAGAAAGTGTTTTGTTACCAATTTTTAAGAATAAGGGTGATGTGCGGAGCTGTAGTAACTAGAGGGATAAAACTGATCAGTCACAGCATGAAATTATGGGAAAGAGTAGTAGAAGCTAGGTTAAGAAGGGAGGTGATGATTAGTGATCAGCAGTATGGTTTTATGCCAGGAAAGAGCACTACAGATGCAATGTTTGCTCTGAGAGTGTTAATGGAGAAGTACAGAGAAGGTCAGAAGGAATTGCATTGTGTTTTTGTAGACTTCGAGAAAGCATATGACAGGGTGCCTAGAGAGGAGTTGTAGTACTGTATGAGGAAGTTGGGAGTGGCAGAGAAGTATGTAAGAGTGGTACAGGATATGTACAAGGGTAGTGTGACAGCACTGAGATCTGCAGTGGGAGTGACAGATGTTTAAGGTGGAGGTGGGATTACATAAAGGATCAGCTATGAGCCCTTTCTTATTTGCAGTGGTGATGGACAGGTTGAAAGACGAGATCAGACAGGAGTCCCCGTGGACTATGATGTTTGCTGATGACATTGTGATATGTAGTGAGAGTAGGGAACAGGTTGAGGAGACCCTGGAGAGGTGTAGATATGCTCTAGAGAGGAGAGGAATGTAGGTCAGCAGGACTAAGACAGAATATGTTTGTGTGAATGAGATGGAGGATAGAGGAAGGTGGATGAGTTTGAGTAATGGTGAGTATGGAAGAGAGGTGGAGAAAAGAGTACAGGCAGGGTGGAGTGAGTGGAGAAGAGTGTCAGGAGTGGTTTCTGACAGACGAGTACCAGTAAGAGTGAAAGGGAAGGTCTACAAGAGGGTCATGAGACCAGCTATGTTATATGGGTTGGAGACAGTGGCATTGACAAAAAGGCAGGATTCAGAGCTGGATGTGACAGAGTTAAAAATGTTAAGATTTGCACTGTGTGTGATGAGGGTAGACAGGATTAGGAATAAGTATATTAGAGGGTCAGCCCAGGTTGGACAGTTTGGAGACAAAACCAGAGAGGTGAGATTGCTTTGGTTTGGACATGTGCTATGGAAGGATGCTGGGTATATTGGGAAAAGGATGTTAACGATGAAGCTGCTAGGTAAGAGGAAAAGAGGAAGGCCTAAGATAAGGTTTATGGATCCGGTGAGAGAAGACATGCAGGTCGTTGGTGTGACAGAGCAAGATGCAGAGGAGAGGAAGAAATGGAAACAGATGATCCGCTGTGGCAACCCCTAATGGGAACAGCCGAAAGAAAAAGAAAAAAGGGGAAGCCAGCTTTCCCCTGCTAAGAGACAAAGAATTCAGTTGCCTTTAGATTCTATAGGCCAGATGACTCTGACCTTTCTGATTATCAGGACATGCCCTTATCAGCCTATGAGGATTCAGATGCAGATGAATTAATTCCCTCTGCCTCCCCTCCAGAGGATTTTTCTTTTGGTGAGACCTTGCATAATTTATAAAGACATTTCCACTGGGAATGCCAAGACTATCCTTAGTCCAAAAAGAGACTCAGAGGATTTTTATATTTGCCTCAGCACATATACCCCCTGTCCTCAGTGTTGTGGATGATGTTTTCATGGAATCCAGTCTTACTCCAGATACCTTACCTCTGGCCCCTAGGAAACCTGACTGGTACTACAGGGTACCTGACTCCCACAAGTTTCTTTTCAAGAATCCTACTGCTGATCCAGAGATCATTTTTCAGGGACCTAAAGGTATTAAGGCTACTACAGCCAAAAATCCTACCCCTTCGGACAGGGATTCCAGAGCTTTAGACAGATGGGGAAAGAAGGTATATACCTCTGCAACTCTTGCTATGAGAGCATTGAATTGCCAGTTTCACATGTTGAAGGACCATCAACATATTATAGAATTAATTAAACAGAAAATGGTAATATTTCCAGATTGTGCAGAAAATAAAGATTTGCAAGAGCTTATGCTTTCTGCAAATCAAGTTAGTAAGCATACTTTGCAGTGTGGTTTTGATGCCCTAGAAGCATCTTGCAGGGCTACAGTCACTGGCTCTGTACTGAGAAGACATGCTTGGCTGAAGGAGCAGACCTTGCCAGATCATGTCAGATCCAAATTACTTGATGCACCTTTAAATAAGGACTGTTTGTTTGGCACTAAAGCAGAAGACGTTTTTAAAAAGATGGAAGAAAAAGCTAAATCTATGCAAACTGTTAAAGAATTCTTACAAGTGCAACCACCTAGATTCAGTAGGCATTGCTCTTCAAAACATTGGTCCTTTCCAGCCCCCTCCAGGCCTTCCCATACAAGACCCAGGAGAAACAGACCACCCAGACTACAGTCTCAGGGTATGAAGAGATCTAAGCAATGGAGTAAAACAGGGAGTAGTAAGCCACCTCCCTATGGAAAAAGTTCACAATGATTTCTCAACTCTTCTTCTCAGCCCTGCCCAATTGCTTGTGCCCCTAGGAGGAAAACTTGCCCTTCAGGCAAAAAACTGGATGTCTATCACTCATGACCGATGGGTCCTCAACATTGTATCCCAGGGGTACAAACTTTATTTCCATTCACTGCCAACCCCAAGCGGGTTTCCAGACCTTCCTCCAAACCAGTGGGCAGAGGCTCAAAACCAAGTACTTTCCCTGCTCAATATCAGGGCTATTCAGCCTGTTCCAGTAGAACAAAGGGGTCAGGGTTTCTACTCCAGACTATTCCTGATGCCCAGGAAAGAGGGCTCTTGGTGCCCAATCCTGGCTCTCTCAATTCTCTCCACCTTCCTGGTGGTCCCAAAATTCAAGATGCTTACCCTGCATCAGCTTCTCCCAATGCTAGCCAAGGACACCTGGTTAGTCACCCTAGAATTAAATGAAGCTTATCTGCACATCCCCATAAGGGAGTCATGCAGAAAATAAATATGTTTCAGGGCAGGCTGTATGCATGATCAGTTCTCTCCACTTCCCTTTGGCTTATCTACTGCGCCCAGGGTATTAACAAAATGCCTGGCTCTAGCCATTGCATATTGCAGGCAGAGAAATATCCAAATTTACCCATACTTGGGCGATTGCCTGATTCAGACGGACAGTCAGGAATTAATGCTTCAGCACCTGGAATTTGTAAAAAGCCTTCTCACTTCATTGGAGTACACCATCAACGAAAAGAAATCACAACTGATACCCAGTCAAAAGATTGTATTCCTGGGAGCAAGCTGGGACACAACTTCCCAGATGGCATTTCTCACTTCAGAAAAACAGGCCTATCTGACAAACTACTTCAAACAAATGGCCACCAGAACCCAGCTATCTGCAAGAAAAATACTGCAAGCCCTAGCGTTCATGGCCTCATGTATGCTGCTAATTCTGTATGCAAGACTGCATATGAGGAAACTTCAGTGGTACTTAAAAAGTCTTTGGTGCCAGCGATCTCAGGACCTGGAAACAGTCATTCCTATCATACCCTGTCTAAGGACAGAGTTCCTTTGGTGGGCAGAAGCATGCAACCGCAACAAGGGACTGCATTTTACTCAACCCCATGCTGCCCAAACCCTGACCACAGACGCATCAGACTATGCATGGGGGGCTCACATAGCTGACAAATGCATTCAGGGCCACTGGAGCCCAAGGCAAATTCTCCTGCACAAAACCCTGACCACAGACGCATCAGACTATGCATGGGGGGCTCACATAGCTGACAAATGCATTCAGGGCCACTGGAGCCCAAGGCAAATTCTCCTGCACATCAATCAAAAAGAGATGCAAGCTGTACAGAATGCTCTTACAGCTTTCAGATACCTAATCCTTCCAGGACAACTGCTGATAAAAACAGACAACACCACATTTATGTGGTACATAATCAAGCAGGAGGGGAACCCATTCTTACCCACTCTGCAGGTACATGGCCATGTGGAACACTGCTTTGAACAACCAAGTCCATCTACAAGCTCAATTCCTGCCAGGCAAACAAACTTCACTGGCAGATGACGCAAGCAGAAATCTCCTAGATCCACACAAGTGGAAATTGGAGCCCAGCACCTTCAACCTTCTGATGCAGAGGTGGGGGACCCCAGAGGTAGATCTCTTTGCCTCCCCCGAGAACCACCAGTTAAACAAATACTGCACCAGGAACCCTCACAGCAGAGCCTGGAATGTGGATGGCCTATCCTTTCAATGGGAAAACATCTCAATCTATGCCTTTCCCCCTCTGCCCCTTCTCTTGAGTACTACTCAAGATAAAACAAGACAGGCCAAGGACAATTCTGATTGCCCCAGATTGGCCATGCTAGCACTGGTACCCATTCCTGTGCAGCCTGACAACGGTGCCACCCTGGCACCTACACCAGACCCCCTACCCTGCTGTCACAGGAGGAGGGACATATTTTGCATCCACAATTGCAAACCCTTAACCTTGCAGCTTGGCTTATTTCTTGAATACTCCACCAGCAACCCTAAGCAAACAGGTGCTGGAAGTCATTCTTGAAGCCAGAAAGCCTAGTACTAGGAAATACTTTGCTGAAAAATGGAAAAGATATTGTTCTTGGATTCATTTTAAAGGAAAGGCCACAGCTGTGCCCTCCTTACCTCTAATCCTGGATTACCTAGCAGAGCTACTCCACAGAGACCTATCCTTCTCCTCCATTAAGATTCATGTCTCTGCCATTTCGGCTCATTACAATACTGAGCCACCTCTTTTTTCTCACCCTCTCATCAAGCAGGTCATGAGAGGGGCTAACAACTTAAGGCCCCCAAGGGGAGCACCCACCACTGCTTGGGACCGTAACTTTGTACTGGAAAAGCTCATGCTTCCCCCTTTTGAACCTGCTGCTTCAGCATAGTTAAAATTCCTCTCTTGGAAAACAGCCTTGCTTCTAGCCATCACTTCAGCTAGAAGAGTGTCTGAGTTACAGGCTCTGATGGCTGTGGAACCCTTTATTATTTTCCATGCTGACAGGGTTTCCCTCAGGACTAACTTGTCCTTTATGCCTAATGTAGTGTCCAGTGTGGCTCTAAACCAGTCCATCCATTTGCCAACTTTCTTCCATAACCATCAGAATAAAGGGGAAAGGGTCCTGTACTCTTTGGATGTGCACAGACAGCTCATATTCTACCTGTCAGCTTTGCAACAGGGGCAGAGGGCAAGGCCGTTTCAAAACAAACCATTTCCAAATGGATAGCACACTGCATCCATTTCTGCTACAAGCACCGTGGAAAACCAACCCCTCAGGGGTGTCAGCACACATTCCATTAGGGCTACTTCTACCTCTACAGCATTTCTCAGGGGAGTCCCTACCAGGGACAATTCTGGAAGCTGTAACCTGGAGTTCTGTACACACCTTCACCAGGCATTGCCACTTACCTATCTTTTCCAAATCCAGGGCAGGATTTGCTACAGCAGTCTTGCAAGGCCTATTAGCCAGCCCTAACTCTTCTTGACTGCCTCCACCCTTCCCCAGCTTTGGGAATCAACACAAGTGTCATGACTGCAACAGTGAAACATGAAGAACATAGTACAGTTGTGTACACTTACCATAAATGTAGATGTTCGAGTGTATTCACTGTTGCAGTCTTGGTTTCCCTCCCTCCAGCCCCCTGGCTTTCTCTATCTGTCTCTCTCTCTTCTCTATGGCTATTCCTAATGACATTGGTATTTACTTTTTACTGGTGGTGTTTTCCCCACCATAGACTAGCTCTCTGTTTGGGGGCTCCTGACATTTGGGGCAAGAAAAACTGATGTAATGATGTTGGCTGCTTGCTTTTATACCACTGACAACCTGACGTCATGGAAAAAGTGACCGCATCCGACGCAGAAATACTAAGACTCTGGTATTCGGGCCGACTGAGGGCTACCTGCAGGTAGATAACCCATATGTGATGACTACAACAGTGAATACACTTGAACATCTACATTTATGGTAGGTGTACACAACTGTACTTCACTTTTACTAATTATGTGAACTCCATCAAAGAGATTAATAGAAATTGGAGCATTTTCAAGACTGAAGAAAATATTTTTAGGATTTACATTTTTGTTTAAGATGGAACGTAACTTAAACATTTTATTTGAACATCCTTGTAACCAGGTTCATTTATGAAAGGAAACTGAAATAGGCACAAGGAAATATGGTGGATGCCACCAATGTTCCTTTATTTTAGAGAACACTGCATTATTAGTTGGTCATATTAATATTAACATAACTTTGAGTAATGGTAACTGCTCAACTAAGGGGGTTGTTTATGTTGCAGTGTGTCAAAGATACCACTGTTTTTAAATTGGAAAGACAGAAAGTCAGTTTAGGAAGGAGATATATGAGCATGTTTATGCAATAAGCAGAGCTTACAGAAACAGCACTCTATATAGATATGTCCAGTAATGTGTGGGATTCACAAAGTTTTATTTGGTGTAGTGGAAAATGTGCCTCAAGACATTAGAGAAGGTAATTGGAAAAATAAGCTTGAACTGAGGAAATTATTTTGGCAGCTTAGATTAAATACTGCCAGTGATAAAGGGCTCACCAATTGTATTTCTATAGTTCTAGTTTTAAAATACAAAGCTGCTCAAGTGTGGATATTTTTATTGTGTAATGTGTCTATTTTTTACATAGATTTAGTTAACCTGAGGAAATTGATTTGGAAGTTAATTAATAGATTACATGACTTTTTAATTGTGGAGCTTATAAAATGATTTATCGTAAGAGTTGTGACAGACCTGAAGAAGTCCTGTTTATCGGATGAAAGTGCTTAATCATCTAGTTGCATTATTGGCTTAATAGTCTTTTATTGTGTTGAATTTTTGCCTCAGCTGCCCTTTATGGATTTAGAACATCTATGAGGTGGCATACATTTGGACTCAGTCCTTTAAGCGTACCTTTGTGAGCTTATTGTTTATTAATTACAAATATATATGAAGGATTGAAGACAAGAAGTAAGGTGGGAGGAGGTCCTCTCTGAGCTGTGCTTAAGCAGAGGAATCAGGCAGGGGTGTCATCTTTCACCAAGGGGCTCAGAAATTCAAGGATATAATTGGTATGGTAATTAAGGAAAGTTGACTTTATTTGCGTCCGAAACTATTTTGCAATTGATAAATCCAAAGAAGGACATTTTGATTTTGTGTAATATTTTGAGACAATTATAAGTCATTTAGGGATATAAAATTAATAAACATAAAAGAAAGACTATATTGGCAAATTATGTACCAACACATGAACTGGGTCAGTAAAACCTATATTTATGGGGTCATGATAAGATGAAGTATTTATGTGTATGGATTAAAAATGATTATGTTATGTCAACCAGTTATATGTGAGAAGAGACTAGATAAAAGATAGTATAAAAACATGAAGCTCTTGTGTATGGGTCGTAAGATACAAGCAGTGAAAATATTTTTAGTTTTTTTCATTTTTATATTCAAGGCAGACATATTTTTACCAACCAGAAGAGAAGTTGTGGACAGTAATTGTAAAAGGTGAAGGAATTTATCTGGGAGGGGAGAGGGTGAGAATTAAGTGGAATAAGTTAATTCTCTTAATAGAACATGATGGTTTTGGATTATTTGATTTCTGTGGATATTTTAGAGGTACAAATTTAAGTTTGCTATACACAGCAAAAATCAAAGTGGGAAGAAAAGAAGATGAAGCCGCAGGAGTTGGGGGAAGCTCAAGAAATAAATAAGGATAGAGTAGGAGTTTAGATGAAGATCCTTAAGGAGAATAACAACCATCCAGAATGGAAAAAATATCACAAATAGGAAATGTAGAAAAAAAGATTAGTAAAGTAGAAGTTAAAAAAAATAGTCTGAAGTTATGGCATGCCTGCGAAGTGAAGGATTTGGTGTAGAATGTCAAACTCAAGTTACATCACAGCATGATGGAATGAGTCCCCAAAGTAAGGAGAAACAGGAAGATCAGGAGACATCTGAAGAAGAAATATGGACAGGGGAAAGAAAAAGATTTAATGTGGTGTAATATTTATGTAAAGGAGAAGACAAAAGTAATCAGTACACAAAAAAACAGCCCCAAAGAGATTTGAAGAGAAATACAGGAAAAGGAATCCGGACATGGAAACTTTACAATACAAAAAATAAGAAGACAAAGAGGAAAAGTAGAAAAAAAATTAGTAATGGAGAAGTTAAAGAAATAGAAACTGAGGTTACGGAGTACCTGCAAAGTGAAGGATTCAGTGTAGAAAATCTAATTCAGAAAGCAACACAGCAGGATAGAGCAATAGACAACCAAATTAAGGAGAAACCACTGGAACCAGAAGCAATTGGGCAGTTGCCATATGAAGATATTTTGGACCCTTCCACAGGAAACCACTATAAATGTTCACTTGAAGCTGGACAGCAAGGGAGGGTACAGGAAACTGTGGCAACTTTGACTCAGTCAGTGTTGAGGAGTGATAGGCCAGTGACTTCTCATATGACAAAGCAATGGCTAACACAGGATGAAACTGAAGAGAATGTGTCACAGGAAGATGCTATAGAACTCTCTATAGAATGCCCGCAGGAAATGGAAAACAAAAAATGTGCCCTAGTTTAGAAGACAATGAGCTAAGAGAAGAGTTGCTTGATTTAATAGAGATAGATGTATTAAGATTAATGAAAGAAATAAACTGCAGAAGGTCAATATAAAAGCAAAAAGTCAGAAGTGTGATAAAACAAATGATCACAGTAATTAGGACTCTCCATAGAGATCCATGAGATATAATAGAAGTAAACAGGATATATTCCTGTGCATCTAAATTAATGACAGATATAATTCTACCACAAGGACACGGTAATAAGTGAAAGGAAGGGAAGAAATCAAATGCCATCATGGAAGTATCGAATAAAGAAAACTAAAAAGTAATTAAGACAAGAAGCATCACTATTAGAAGAGTATAAAAATGGGAACAGATCAATTAAAATCCTCAAAGATAGATGTGATAAAAGCAATGTGCAGTATTATAACGGATCAGGATCTATCTTGCACTATTGCAAATAATAAATGAAAAATCTCAGCACAGGCAGAAAAACTTAGAAGATACACAGATAAATATAAAGGAATAGTACAAAATAAGCAATTTATTGATGACCCCAAAAAGTTCTATAGCCCACTGGGAAACCATGCAAAAGGAATTGAAAGACCACCCAAAAAAAAGAGGAAATAAATACATTTTGGAGATGTATCTATGAAGATCCTGTGGAACGATGCTAAATGGATAGAAGAAGAAAAACAAAGAATAAAAAGTTCAAATGTACAGGATATGAAATGGAATGCAGTAATGGCCAGAGAGATTGAGATAAAGTTAAGAAAAGCCTCCAATTGGAAAATCCCAGGCCCAGATGCAGTACCTAACTTCTGGCTAAAATTATTAACATCTTTGCATGAAAATGTAGCCATGATTAAGAACTATTCATATGTACACCTTGAACAGACACCAGTCTGGTTAACAACAGGAAAAACAATGCTTCTAAAGTGACCCTGCAAGTTATCCTAAAAATTATAGACCAATAACTTCCATTCTGATGACGTGCAAGCTATACACCGGAATTGATGCCAACAGAGCTTATAGTCATTTAGAAGAAAATTCAATCATTGCAGTAGAACAAAAGGGTAATAAAAGAAAGTCATATGGAACAAATGATCATATGTTGCTAAATAAAGTCATAATGGAGAACTGAAAAAAGGAGAAGAATCTAAGTATGGCATGGACTGGCTACAAAAAAGCATTTGATAGAATCCCACATTCATCGATAAGAGTGTTTAAAAATGTATAAGATACATCCTACACTGATTGACTACATTACAGTGACCATGAAATAGTGGCAGACCACTTTGCAATTAACCTATGATAAAGGGTAAATTCCTATTCCATGGGAAAAAGTTTCAAAAGGGGATATTCCAGGGTGACTCTCTTGTCACCATTGCTATTCTGTCTTGCCCTTAACCCATTAGCTGTGTACTAAACAGATCAGGCCACGGCTATAATTTGGCTCCTAAAAATCAAAGTGTAAAGACTTGTCATCCTCTGTTTGTTACTGATTTAAAACTGTATAGCTCATCAGATGAGGAACTGAAAGCACAACTACAAGTAGTCAAAACTTTTTCAGATGATATAAGAATGTCATTTGGTCTTGATAAATGTGCAAAAGCAACCTTTAAAGCATGAAAACTGCAGCACCAAGAAAACGTCAGTTTGGGACGAGAATGTGATAAAAAAAACTTGAGCAAGAGGGAGTGTGAAGGATCAACAATAAAACATGAACAAATGCGAATAAAACTTGGTAAGGAATATTTTAGAAGACTTTAATCCTGAAAACAGCATTGACATCTAGGAACAAAATTCAAGCTGTAAATCAATTTGCTCTTCCTGTCCTAACTTCCAGTTTTTGAGTGATTGACTGGCCCCAAAAACGTGTTGGATAAATTAAACAGGAAAACAAGAACGATGCTTCATGTTCACCAAATGATTTATAAAAATCAGTGCATACCAAGATTACATATTCTCCGTTCCAAAGGAGGTATGGGCCTCCTTGAAATTGATTACATGTATAGATCTGCAGTCATGTGATTGCACACATACCTGCTGACCTCACAAGACCCAAACATAGTGAAAGTTTTGAAACATGAGAAAAAAAATCTAAGATTACTTCCCTGCTTAGTCTAGCAGAAGCATATCAGCATCAAGCAGGAATGGAAATCAAATCAGAAGTAGATAACAATCAGGCAGCAACTGAATGTACCAAAAAACAAAAGAAAGTTTATAACAGATGACAAGGCAAAAAATGTGGAAAATGCATAAGTATAGTTGCAAGTATAGAAAACTTATGGATGAACCTCATGTTGATCAGGATTGAATTCAGGAATGGTTGAGAGGCAAATTTAAACCAAAAGATGGAAGGTTAATATTGGCGGCCCAAAATAGTGGGCTACATACATGGTTTACAGACAAATGTAGGTTTTGTAAAACAGAATTGGAAACAGTCACGCACCTTGTTGCTGGTTGTGACATACTAATGGCAGAAGGCTTGTATACTGAAAGGCATAATAAATGTGGCAAGACTGTTGCACTCGGGATTGTGCAAACATTATAATACTGAAGTAGCTGATAAACAATGGAAACATGAGCCACAAAGTATCATAGAAAATTATGAAGTCTTCATCACATGGGGATCACCCATTACCAACACTTCAAAAGATAGATGTGGGAAAAACAGAAAAACAGGTCCATGAAAAGAAGACAGAAGTAGCATTGATCATTGAATTCACTACACCCAGTGACTACAGTGTCTTGCATACAGAGATAGTCATAAAACATTAAGATTTGCAGGCAGAAATGAGAGCAATGTGGAAGAAAGATACCCAGACAGTTCTAATAGTAGTAGGAGAGAATCTACAATCTTATTTAGATATGTTACCGATACAAGTAACTCCATAAGATTTGCAGAAGGAGTCATTACTGGGTACATTGAGAGTGCTGCAAAGAGCACTTCTGGCTGACATCAAAGATTGAAACCATGCTAATTTCATGAACTTTAATTGTACTTTGACTTAGGAATGGGGTCCATTCCTGTCATGGTATTAGAAACCCAAAAGACTTGGAGAAATTGAGAGTGAAACAATATTATATTCATAAAGTTGAAGAATATATTGTAAGAAATAAGGCAAAATGGAAATTGAAAAAGTAGATTTTGCCAATAGGGATGACTGCAAATAAGGGTCCAGAAAATAGGCCAGAGGTGGCTGAAATGTACTGGAGGAAACTGTCAATGAAATCAAGGTGCTGGGAGCAAATAACTAGAGAGGGAAAAGTAATAGAGTGGGATGAGGCCAAGCAGAAGTTTGGGCTGCAGGTTAGAGTATAGTCAAAGAAAAAGGATACATGGAGTCCTAAGGGAAAGGCCAGCTTGGGCAGTCTTTCACTGAGTCTAGGACAGAAGTTGCTGTTAAAAAGTATAATGAGTAGCTCATATAAAATATTATAGCAATAACCCATGCCCTGGGTGTGGGTAATGCTGGATTTACCCACGGTTGACGTGGTTTGGTCACGAGGGCAAAGCCCAAGTGGCCAAACAAAGCCAACAGTGGGAAAATCCAGCATTACCCATACCCAGAAGTGGATTATTGCTATTATACAATGACATTATTTAAGAAAAAAATAATTACTTTTCTTAAATAATGGCATTGTATAATGCCTCCTTGCTGCCCTTCCGCAGCTGTCTGGTATTCTGCGGCAGTTCTGATGTACTGTGCATGCATATGCCTACGCAGTACATCAGAGTTGTGGGCAGAAGCAACGGAGAAAGCAAGATCTCCGTTGCTTTTTACTGTTTTGCTATGTTAAATGGGTTTAACATAGCGAGACAGCTTTAAAATAAGCAACGGAGATCTCCGCTTGCTTATTTTAGCTGTCTCGCTATGTTAAACCCATTTAACATAGCGAGACAGGTTTAAAAAAAAGCAATGGAAGCAAGATCTCCGATGCTTTTTACACACTGTCTCGCTATGTTAAAGGAGTTTAACATAGCGAGACAGCTTTAAAAAAAGCAACGGAGATCTCCGTTGCTTATTTTAAACCTGTCCTGCTATCTTAAACTCCTTTAACATAGCGAGACAGTGTTTTAAAAAAGACTTATACTAATGGAAAAAGTCCGGGTGACCGGACCTTTTGCCATTAGTATAAGTCTATTTACAGCGTGCACGCTGACCAATCAGAGTGCACGTTTTGGAATATTAATGGGGGGTCATGGTATAATCCATGATAAATATAAAAAATAGAGGAGTTAAAAGATTGGGAAGAGATACAAGCTGTTTGTAAAGGAACAGTGGAAAAATATATTTATGGTGGGTGGGATTAATGTAGTGGCTAAGGTTTTCACCTCACATACCCAAGGTGCAAAGTTTGATTCTGACCTTTGGTCAGAATCTAGTTTTTGGCTAAGCTTATAATATAAATAAAACCAACAGGTACTACAGAGGAATCCAGGAACCATGTGGAGATGTCTGTAGAGTCAAAAAAGTAACATTTATTAGCACCAGTAATAAATAAATAAAATGTCTTAACTGTATTAGCACATTTTTGTCCTAAGCAGAGGACTTCATCAATTAAAAAAACAGCTTTACCCCTTTACTGTAAAATCTCTATAGTGAAATGACACAAAGTGTAAATGTAAGCAGTTTGTAGCATCCTATCTAATCAGTGTATCCCAGCCTGTATCAAAACAGAAAAAACATAAAAAAACAAGAATTCCTATGATGATCTATGATGATTCAAAGTAGACTCTCAGATGTCCTCAAAGTCTAGAATGTTTAGGATTTTGCTTGGAAGTGTTTGCTTAGGTTTTGTATACCTCAAGCAGAAGTCAAATATTTTTTTTCCTCAAGTGGATACCAAATGCTGGAGATGTGATATATATCTCTCAACCTGGAAACATCAAAAATCTGGACAAAGGCCCATGAAAAATAGGTACAAATCTGTATGCTGATTAACATAACATTTGCGTATATAATTATGTAACTCCACCCACTCCAATGGAATTGTGGGATACCAACTTTCAAACGCAAACTGAAAAACAGACAACTAAAATATGGCCCCAGACCAGACTCAGACCCTAGACTCTGTAGGAAATAGTAGCCTTTTTTTGTCAAATGTATAGTAATGATATTCACTGGGAAGGGAGAAGATGATGAATGTTAGGATTTTGTTTTTGGTGACTTGCAGTATGTGGGTTTTGTGGTAAAAGTAGGGCATTTAATGCTAGGCAATAGTCTAATCTTTGCAAAAGAATATTATAGTTTGCTAGGACCTCCAATTATAGTTTGCTAGGACCTCCAAAAGTCATTCTCCATGGCCTACTGATCAGTGGCGTAGCTAGAGTTTTGTGCCCTCTGGGGCTGTCTTTGAGTTTGGCACCCTTCCCCCTCACAAAACCATGGTTGAATGGGCCCCCCCATACACAGCCCTCGCCCCTGCAGCCATTCTAATGTCCCATTATTTGGCTTTTCCCCCATTTACTATAAACACTGTAATGTGCATACTGCTTTACTTCTAAAATGATTATTTGAATTTCATTTAAAACATTTATTTTACATTTTGTAGCACAAATACTAATAGACATCTGCTAAACAAAGCAATGCAGTCTCACAATGAAAATAGACTTGGCATTAAAACTTCTCTGCCCTTGAAACTCACATTCAAAGAAAATGCATCTGGCCAGTGGCAGATAAAGATTACCTTTGGGCTGTTTTCAAGTCAGAGGCCCTTTGCACACAAAACATACATGTGTTCTTTGGTACACCTTCCTGATTGTATGACATTATATTCCTTGTATAATACAGCACACTTGTTAGAGCGCATGTTAAATTTATTGTTTTGAACATTTTTCCAGTAAGCAATGAAATAAAATGCATAAACCAATAATGACAAAACTGCCCAATTCAGAACATTTCCATCATAAGTCTTCTCAAACTTCTACAATCCATCGATATCAGTAAATATCCACAATCAATGCAGATGTAAAAGTCATCTAAATAATTCCACATTAAAGAGATCTGTAACTAATGGAGAGGTTGTTTGCTGTTAGCAAACAACTTTATATTTCATTGTTTCATCTACAAATAAAGTGCCTGTTGCCCTTGAGAAATAAATTGCCTATGTTGCATTAAAAAAACAATAAGCTAGTAATATTGCAGTAAGGAATGGATGGCAAACTGATAACAGGTTCATAGTTACTAGGTATCTCCACTAAATAGGACATTCTCAGGACTGCAGCATCCACCCCCTTCAAAAGTACAACAGTACAGTATCAACAATCCATCTACATGCTGTATCAACAATCCATCTACATGCTGTGGGAGTAGAACCCACAGCCTTCTGCATCAAAAGCAAGTATTCTACCTGTTGTGCTGCTAACACAAACAGACTTGGCATAAGCAGCACTAAACTTCTCCCCCCCCCCCTGAAGAACTATGCAGCAAAAGAAAATCTGGAAAAAGCCAAAATTTATTGGGGGGAGGGGGACAAAAAGCCCAAAACCAGAGACACATTTTAAACATTGTTTGTATAATCTTAGAAAAGTTTTGTGTTACCATGCGTTTCCTGAAAGATAGGAAGACAGAAACTTAAATAGCTAGGCCACTATACTTTGTAAGGTTTCTCACGAATGTGAACAGGATCAGCATAGTTCATGAATACATCAATGGGAAAAAAAGATGTCCCAGAAGAGGGACACAACATGAAGATTGAAAGAGGTTAGCTCAAAAGAAAAGAGAGAAAGTGATCTTACTGGTGTTCAGAAAACAGTAACGAATATTCAGTAGTTCAGCAACAGAAAAGTACAGAATAAAGTGCATAATGTGAGATGTTTAAATAAAGAATCAGCCTATAAGAAAATTCACACCTTAAGTTATACAAGATAATTAAGAATGATGAAATTCACCTTGATTTTTTTTTAATCAGAACTGAGGAAAGAATGTGATTTTTCATAAATTATGGAGAGAAGGACACAGTTTCTGAAGAGTAGTAGTGTAGATTTAATTTCCTTTCACAAATCAACTCAGAAACAAAATTCAATGTCAGATAAATGTTCAAAATGATAAAACATAATGAACAAAAAGAGCGTAAACCAAATAAATCAAGACATATAGGTTAGGCTCTGTGTACATCCTTGTATAATTAGTAGGAACCTAAAAGATTCTGGACCAGTATTAACAATCTTCTATCTCCAGGTCATTCCATCACACCTGATCCCTGTGACTCTAACCCAGAGAACCCTAAACAAACAGCAAATGACTTCAACTCATTCTTCACGAATACTATCCAAACACTTGCTAGTCATCTATCTCCTGATACCTCTAATCTACTTCCACCTACATCAAATTCACCTCCTACCCTCCACTTACAACCTGTCTCTACCTCTTTTATCACATCACTGCTCCAAAAGTTAAAACCTACCACTCCCTCTGCAGACAAATTGCCTGCAGAATTCCTCCAAATAGGTGCCAAAGCCTTAGCCTACCCTATTTCTATCCTGATCAATAGATCTATAAAAGAAGGAATCTTCCCCTCTATCTGGAAGATATCTCATATCATCCCACTACATAAAGGGGGAAACTCTAATGATTTCTCCAACTTTTGACCAATAGCTCTCCTCTCTCCAATCGCAAAAATCATTGAAAAATGTATTCACAAACAAATACTAAATCACCTTCTCAACAACAACCTACTTTCTAACTGTCAGCATGGTTTCAGACCCTCACACAGTACCACCACTGCTTTACTCTCCTTCACAAACTCCATTAACACTAACCGCAACAAAAACTATATATCATCCTCTGTCTTCATCGACCTATCCAAAGCTTTTGATATGGTGAATCATAAACTTTTACTACACATCCTAAAATCTCTGGCTCTTGATAATCTTGCCTTGTCCTGGTTTGCATCTTACCTAGAAAATCGTCAGCAGGCAGTACTGTGGAAAAATTCACTTTCAAATCTTCTACCTATTTCCTTAGGCATACCTCAAGGCTCTATCCTAGGCCCTCTGCTATTTTCAGTCTTTATTAATGACCTTCAATCTGCAATCCCATATACTACCTGCATACAATACGCAGATGACTCAACTATAATCTGTTCCGCGAACTCTCAAACTGAACTCCAGTCACTTACTCAAAAAGCTTTTAACACTGTAGAACAATGGTTCTCTTACTGCTGTTTACTCCTTAACCCTAAGAAAACCAAACTACTACTTTTTTCACCTACTCTGAAATCAACTACACCTTACTTTACTCTTACATCCACTGACGGAACACTCATCTCTCCTGACCAGACCACAAAACTTTTAGGTATAACTATTGATAATGACCTCAACTTCGACTCCCACATCAATAACACCATAAAATTAGTTAATAAAAAAATAGGATCCCTTTATAGAATCAAACCTTTCCTAATACCCACAGCAAGGTCCACCATTGCTAGATCTCACCTAATCTCCACTCTTCTCTATGCTTCCCCCATTTACACTAATCTTTCCAAAAACAACATGAAGAAACTAGAAACATCCTATCATAACATAGCTAGATTCGCTGCTGGATCTCCTTTTCGAACTCATCACTGCTTAAACCTAAAAGAACTAGGCTGGATAGAACTTCCTAACCAAATTATACTGCAACAGATCTTAATTGCAACAGATCTTAATTGCTTATAAGATTCTATATCAGCCAACCAACACACCAATACTTTCTAGCCTTACTTCTCCATATAACAACCTGAAACAACTTCGTTCTTCTAATAAACTTCTGATTAATACTACCAAACCTAACAAGAATGCAGGTGACAGTTTTTTTCCAACAGAGTTGGAAAAGCATGGAATAAACTACCCTCTGATATCACTTCTTTAACCTCTTTCCAACTCTTCAAACACCAACTAAAAGTTTATCTCAATAAACACTGGCTTTGCTCCTGCACTAATCCAGACTAATGCTAACTCTTTTCTCTACCATTACCCTTAATAACAAAAAAATATATATATATATTTTTAACTAACAATTTTATATTTAATTTTTTTATCCATTTTGTTTTATTTGTTATGATTGTTATGTAACCTTTTATGCCTTTGTGTGAAAATGTATAACTAGTGGAGCTTTTCTCCCCGGCCTCTACTGAAAATGGACATATATCCAGTTGGACTAGCCCGGTCAACAAATGTAAAATAAAAAATAAAAATAAAAATAAAATTGTATAGAACGTCTTAGCATTGCCACTGTTAAAAAAAAATTGCCACTGTTAAAAAAAGAAAAGAAAAATGTAGAAAATTTAAAGCTAGTGAGACAAAGGACCCAAGCAACAAGGATTCCTAATAGCAGCGTTATCCTAGAGAAACTTAAACAGAACTGAAGTATTAGATCCCAAAGGAAGTATGAGTATGGATTACCTAGAACCCTTAGCAAGGTATTTGACATGTTACTAAGCAATGAAGAAAATAGTCATAAGACTTGGAGTGGTCTCTTGTGTGCTAGGAAAGTCAAAACACTGGCTAGGCAATAGAGCCAGTGGGCCATAGTAAATGGAGTCCAGTCTGACTGAAGAACGATAACCAGTCAGGCAGTATAAGAGTCATCATTGGAGGTGGTCCTCTTCAATGTCTTTACAAGTGGCATTGCACAATGTGTGAAAGTCTTTGCTTTGCTGATGACACAAAGTCATCCAAAAAGCTGATACAAAAGATGTGCAGAAAGTATGACAGAAATAGCAAGACTGAAGGAATGACTTGAAATACAACAGCTTAAGTTCACTGCAAAGTAATGCATCTAGACATCAAAAAACCCAGGAAAGGAGCACACATTTGGGGGAAAGTTGACAGCAACAACAAATGACAATAAGGACCTGCAACTGTAATCTCAGATGACCTAACAGTATGTGTATGTGAGGGAATAATAAGGAAGAATGAATGCTGTGATGGACCGGAAAAGAAACAACTAAGTAGAAAACAAAGCAGTGTTATATATCTGTATTTATCACTTTGAAAACCAAACCTGAAGTTTTTTGCACCATTTTAGACACCAAGTATTAAAAACAATGAAAATACATAGAGAATTCAGAGAAAGATAAAACTGTCTTGATTACAGCCAAAGCCAAATATAAAGACTCTAGAAGAGACTATTACATAGTTATGAAGTAAAGGAAGAGAGGATATAGGACAGAAATGGTTAACTACCTCATGGGAATCTGAAGAGTCCAAGTAAGTACCATCTTTCCAAAATAAGGTAGAAACACTGGAAGCAGACCACCACGATTGTAAAAAACAGGTTTATTGCATAGATAAGCGCTTTCGCGTACCCTAAGTACGCTTCATCAGATCTTTCCAAAATAAGAGGGAGCGAGAGACGTGAGAATAAAAGTTTACACAGGAAGATGAAGGGTGAAGGCTTTGGGAGAGATGAGAGAAAAATGTAGTGGATAATAGACATGGGACTTACCAAAGAAGTATCAAGTTCAAAACAGTAAAATAATTCAAGATTTTAAGAGAGAAGCAAATAATTCTTATGTGAGTTGAGGAAACATTTTATGATAAGTAAAAGCTGTGGCTTATCCAAAATGCAGAGGAAGGGGCAGAATCTTGTGGAGGAGGATAAGGGTGTGGTTAATCCTTGTATACTGCCAAAATGCATCCTTTTTTCAGAGAGAAAATTGGTTAGAAGTCTCATTCCTTTGAAGTTCTTCCATTTCACACTTAACATTAGTCATCTAAAATAAATACATGAACTAAAACAATTCAGTTTAATCAGACCAGGCAGCAATGTATGCTGCCAGATGATCAAGGCACCATGTTTCTACTCCGTATCATGCATTTTGCTTTTAAGATCTTCCTTTATAAAAGGAAGGCTACACTATTATATGACTGGTTACATTTTAAACCATATAGTCGTCATGAATCATGGTGCTTGTAAATTACAAAATTGTATTACTGCACTTATCAGACAGTTTAACAATATGGTACAGTAGTTTCCTTACTTGTTATACATTTGCTCACACATGACATATTGAGGGTAAAAGGCTGAAAGGTCTGGAACAATAGAAGGCAAAACTGAAATAATCCAAAGAAAGTGTACAGTATTGTCAGAGCCACAGAGTGCGTAGACCTTGGTCTCAATACGACACTTCACTCTTGTTTGTGAATTGTATTTGTTTCTTTAAGATGAGATAGCTTGTGCACGGTAACCACACACACACGCACACACACACACACACCAACTGCAGGGTAACCACACAAACACACACCAATTGCAGGGTAAACTAACTGGGAGCACGCTCTTAGGGAATGGGAGGTAAACAAATGCAGTCTACCACTTACGGAAATGTGAGCCATTCCACACACAAACCTTAATACAGCCAAGCCGTTCTTTCAAAGATAAACTGGGAGCACTTGGGGAAAGGTAAACACATACCCCTACCTTTTAATGCAGCCTACCAATTGGAAAGGTAAACACGCACACCTTAATGCAGGCTACCAACTGCAGGGTAAACTGGGAGCATACTGTGAATCTACCACTGATGGAAATATGAACTGTTCCTACCACTCCACTTCACACACAAAAACCTTTATGGAACCGAGAGCAGTTTGTTCAAAGGTAAATATGAGTCAATCTGAAGTAGTTAACTTCATTTGTCCATCAACCTATGGTTCATCGGATCCATATCGGATCCGAGTCGGCATCTTCCAACAGCTAAGATCCGAGCTCCAAGCTCCTCCCCTTACCCATAATCCCCTGCTATCCCTTCCTGACCTCAGATCTAGTTTGCTGCGGTTCTCTCAGCAGCTTGATCGAGCTTCCAGGCGTGGTAGTGTTGGATTTGTGAGAAAAAATCTTTTTTCCTAGTTTAAACATTTTTATGTGTGTGTGTGTGTGTGTGTGTGTGTGTGTGTGTGTGTGTGTGTTTGTGTGTGTGTGTGTTTGTGTGTGTGTGTGTTTGTGTGTGTGTGTGTTTGTGTGTGTTTGTGTTTGTGTGTGTGTGTGTGTGTGTGTGAGTTAGCATAGTTCCCCAGTAGCATTAACGTTTTTCTTTATCTAGTGTTTAGTTATCCTTTTATTGTTATTCCCTCCCCCTCGTGTAAGCGTTAGGGTGTGTGTTTTGGGGCCTAGCGAGTGTGTTGTTTCTTTTGTAGTTATGGTAGAGGCACCCAAAACTTTCTTTTCAAAGTGTACTGAGTGTGGCCATAAGCTGCCTTGGGGTTGAACATCTTTCCACCGGCTGCACTATTTGCGCAGCGTTCAACCCCAGGGCCCTCAAGGACCGGAGGTCGAAGCTGATTCTGGCGGGACTTCTGCCCCCAGACTCGGCTTCATCCTCCGGTCCCTCCGTGGCACCTGCCATGGCTGCGGCAGTGCCACCTGCTGTTCCCCTTCCCCTGGCCGGGACTCAACCTCCCACCTTGGGCCAGGAGGAGAGGGAAGCCAGAAAGGAGAAATGCCATGAAAAGCCCCACAAGCGGTGGGCCGAAGCTTCTGCATCGGCCCCACCAGCCAAACGGGTTTCTCCTCCTAGGGCCCCCCCGAGTCTTCTCCTTCCAGGCTTTGATCTCTCTGCTTTTCACCGGGGCCGGAGGAGGAGGAGACCCGGTCGTCTTCAAGGTCATCGAGGCGGCACTCCCGGCCCCGCCTCGGTGGCCTCATCAAGGTCTACCCGCAGTATGTCCGATGCAGACTTGGACCGGATGATGCATAGGTTTCTCCAGGCCCAGCTGCAGATGGGAGTGCTCCTGCTCCCCCCCCCTCCTGAACCTGTCAGTAGCCAAAGAAAAGTTCCGGATGGTTACTCTTCAATCCATTCTCCCCGTTTTGCAGGAGAACGACTGGATGTGCTCCATAGACCTCAAGGATGCGTGCTACCACATTTTGATGGACAGACAATGCAGGATGATGGGAGCCAGCCATTACCAGTTCAGGGTCCTTCCCTTTGGTCTCACCACAGCCCCCAGGGTGTTCACCAAAGTGTTAACCATTGTAGTGGCCCACTTGAGACTCCAGAGAATTCAGGTTTTTCTGTACCTGGATGACTGGCTCCTGACAGCTCCCTCCAGGCATCTACTTTGCACTGCCAGGGATTATTTTCTCCATCTAGCTCCCCGGCTGGGGATCACGATCAACATCAGAAAATCTTCCCTTCTGCCAACTCAAATTCTAGATTTCATCGGAGCCAGATTGAACACCAACCAGCTTCTAGCCTTCTTGACTCTGGACTGGCTACGAACTCTGAAACTCCATGTGCTGGCCCTTCTACAATCCCCAGCTCCCCCTGCGGAATTGGTCCTGAGGGCTCTAGGCTCGATGGCGGCAACCATCAACCTACTACCCATGGCGCGCTTAAACATGAGAGTTTTTCAATGGACCTTACAAATCCAGTGGTCCTTGCTGCTACATCCCCTGAGCTTTCCCGTTCTTCTCAGCAGGGTGTGCAAGAAAGCCCTCTTATGGTGGCTCCAGTCCCTGGACCTCCAGAAAGGGCGCCCGTTCTCTGTATCCCCTCCTCTAGCCACGGTGACCATGGACACCTCTTGCCTCGGGTGGGGGGGGTACTGCTTGGGCAGGAAGGTCCAAGGCAAGTGGAACCATTCGGAGACCTCATTGCATATCAGTGTCCTAGAGATGAGAGCGGTGCTTTTGGCGTTGCAAGCACTTCAAAGCCTTCTTCCCTTGAGGACAATTGCGATCCAGACAGACAACATGTCGGTCATCTGGTATATCAACAAACAAGGGGGAACCAGGTCCTATCCACTTTGTCGGAGAGGCCATGAGAGTGTGGGAATGAGCTATGTCCACCAACTGCTTTCTCATAGCGACACACATTCTAGGACGGTCCAACATTTTGGCAGACAGACTGAGTCGATCCATCCTGTCACCGTACGAGTGGTCTCTGAATCCGAAAGTAATGAAGCAAATCTTCTCCAAATGGGGTCAACCTCGTTGCGATCTTTTCACCTCTCCTTCGAACGCAAAGTGCAGCGACTACTTCGCTCTAATTCCCCCACCCGGGGAATCCCCCAGAGATGCTCTGGTGCATGTTTGGCCACCCGGTCTACTCTAAGCTTACCCTCCTCTGCCCCTGATGCTCAAATTTTTTCAGAAAGCCAGACTGTTGGGGAGCAGAATAATCCTCATTGCCCCATTCTGGCCTCATCAAGCTTGGTTCCCTTATCTATGGTCTCATCTAGTGAATCCCCCATGATTTCTAGATCCCATTCCGGATCTGATCTCTCACCCATCAGGCCTGTCAACACCGAATCTGGACAACCTTAAGCTCACAGCTTGGTTGATCCAGTTCCAGTGATAGCTAGGACTCCCGGTATCTCATCCCCTGTCAAGGCTATTCTAGTAGCCGCTCACAAGCCATCAACTAGAAGAATCTATAATAGTAAATGGAAGCGTTTCTCTATTTGAGCGGAGCATCGGAACTTAGATCCCTTTACAGCTCCGTTGCCAGCAGTACTAGATTTTCTGTCAGTGTTATTCGACCAAGGTGCTAGCTCTTCTACGGTCAAAGTCCAGTTGGCCGCAATCTCTCATTATCATGTTGGCAGTGATCTCGGCCCTTTGACTTCGGCCAAATTATGTAAGACCTTCCTAAAAGGCACTTTCCTACTAAGACCTCCGGTTAAAGATGCAGTCCCTCCTTGGGCTTTAACTCTTGTACTTCAGTCTCTTAACAGCTCCTCCCTTTGAGCATGCTACTTCGGTGGATCTGAAATACTTCTCTTGGAAGACAGTTTTTCTTGTTGCCATAACTTCGGCTAGAAGGGTCTCGGAGCTTCAAGCCCTTTGCGCCAAGCCACCGTATTTGATTTTTCACAAAGATAGTCTCACTCAGGACCAACCCCTCCTTTCTGCCCAAAATTGCATTGGAGTCTAATATCAACCAATCTATTAATTTACCAGTCTTCTTCCCAAATTATCAGAACAAAGGTGAATACAAGTTGCACTTTCTAGACGTACATAGGCAACTAAGATTCTATTTGCACAGGACAGCTGATCACAGGAAATCAGACCAGATTTTTGTATCCTTTGCTAAGTCCTCTTTGGGAAAACCTGTATCAAAAGTCACATTGTCCAGCTGGATTTCCCAATGTATTCTTTTGGCATATGAGAGTTCGGGCCGGCCTGCACCTCAAGGAGTTCATGCCCATTCTACTCGATTGATGTCTACCTCTGCGGCTTTTCGATCTAGGGTGTCGTTGGATGACATTTGTTCAGCAGCCACTTGGGCTTCATCTCATACATTTATAAATCATTACAAGTTGGATAATGTTTCCAGAGGGAGAGCATCCTTTGGCTCTGCAGTGCTCTGGAACATCCTTCCATGAGGACCTCCCAAGAATCAGGTAGCTGGGGACTCTGTCCCATAGGTTGATGGACAAATGAAGTTAACTACTTCAGATTTAGAAGTTATGTACTTACCATAACGTTCCATCTGAGAACTTCATTTGTCAGCAACCGTCCCTCCCTCCGTCCCCCTAACCTATATGGATGTTCAAAGGACTCCTGCTGTCATGGCGGATTATTTCCAGGTTAGAGTAGGGAGGTGGTTCTTGGTATCGTATGGTTTATGGATAAGCAAACTCGATCTGAGGTCAGGAAGGGATAGCAGGGGATTATGGGTAAGGGGAGGAGCTTGGAGCTCGGATCTTAGCTGTTGGAAGCTGCCGGCTTGGATCTGATATGGATCCGATGACCCATAGGTTGCTGACAAATTAAGTTTACCTACTCAGATGGAATGTTATGGTAAGTACATAACTTCTAATTCCTACCACTTCAGCAGCTGATGAGAAATACTGCTTATTAAAAGAGGCACCACATCCTTAAGTTGTAACGAAATCTTAATGCTGAAGCTGTGTGCAACACTATGCTCAGGAAGACAGATTATTAATATTTAAAAAAAAATGCTAAATACAATTAAGAAAAACATCTTGAGCTTCTACTCCTGGCATTTCCACTGTTGTTGCTGAATGTACTTGCAGTTTGATGACACAAATTTACAAGCTAAAGATATGCTGGCCCGTCACCGTTTTATCACCATGTTTTGAGTGGCAAAGTAATGATCAATGTATTAAAGAATAAAGTCATGGGTTTGTGTGTATCAAGTTCACATTTCAGAAATCAGGGACAAACTGGAAATGTAAGCAAGATGAAAGACTAAAAACTCCGTAACACTTTAAATATTTCTACTTGAATAATTGGCTTTGCATTTATATGCATTTTCTGATTTTAATTAAAAGGTCTGGATTTATATGAGATTATTTATTATTCACGGGATGCTCAGAAAATGTGTAACAGGGTCATACCTCTCTTTATCATCCATAATAGACATCAAGCATTTTTCTAATAATTTGCCTACTGTAAATGTAACTCTCAGCATGTACATTACACACACAAAAACCTTAATGCAGCCGAGCCATTCGTTCAAAAGTAAACTGGGAGCACTTAGGGAAAAGTAAACAAATGCAATGCACACACTCTTAGGGAAATGTAAACAACCGCTTGCGGATTATGCCTAGAAGGGAGCACAAGGTGCAGCCTTTTCACTTACGGAAATAAATGCAGCTGTATGGCTGCCATACACACACTTTTAGGGAAAGGTAAACAAAAAAATGCAGCCGTTCCACTTACGGAAAAAACATATGCATAAAACGTAATGCAACCGTTCCACTATGCTTGCTGTTCCGTTCCATTCCAGTATGCTTGCCGCTCATTCAAAGGTAACTTAAAAGTGTGCAAAGCAGGACCAGTCTGAAAGTTAAATTGGTACTTACGTATTATCGCAACCAGATTTTTCACGGCAATAGCGGCTGCTGTCCGATCCTGAAATATCTTTGTAAACGTTGTGAAAAAGTTGTTTTGTGTGTTTTCTTTACCACTACGTCTTCTTTTCTGGACTGTTATCAATTAAATGTCATAAAAAAAGACTATCGCTGCTTAGGTATGCTTCTTTATATCTTTGCTTACTGCCACTGCATTGCAATGGAACATGAGCATGCCGTATAGTACACTGAGAAGCTTAACAGTCACGTCGCACAAGTTAATTTTGAAAAGAACGATGGCAGTACAAAGGTTTCTGGCTTTCCTTGAAAGTCACTGACCATAACCATGACAGTGTCATATACAAAAAAGGGAAGTAGGTGTTCTGAATATGTTTCCCTCAGTACAGGGAGCTGTGTGTGTAAAACAATAACATCAGCACAGACAGTATAAATTCATATTTATTTGTGCAGAACTAGGATGCTACAAGGGTTTGAGAACTACAATTTCATTAAAACATACACGCAAGCTAAATGAAAACACTGACATGGAAATCATCCTAGTTATAGCCTCAGATCTTCTGTCTTTCATCTGACAACAGCAGTTAAGAAAGAATACAGCCCAAATTATTACCGTTACTTGACAGCATTTGCTGCCACGAAAAAAAGGAACGTTCAGCGGGCGGACTTGCAAAAAGCAACATGCTGGCAGAAAAGTGCATACAGAAACAAGTACAGTAGTTTTTTTTTTACATTTGTTGTCTCACACTCCCAAAACCAGCCTGCAGTGTGAAAGAAAACACAGTAGGTAACTTCTGCAAAATTTTATTTTACATTTGTTGATCGGGCTAGTCTAGTTGGAGATATTTCCATTTTCAGTAGCGGCCTGGGGAGAAAAGCTCCACAGAAGTAAGATACATACAGAAAAACCATCATATAAAAATAATAATAATAATAATAGAGTTAGTAATAGAGTTTGCAAAAAAACAAGCAAATCCTTCAATGTAAAGTACTACTACTTGTGTTAATTACTATAACATACAATTACAGTCCAGATAACATTATACAAGTTGACACATACTTATCAGATAATGTAAACAAGGATTGGAGGTAAGGAAAGTAGAGTAAAAAGAAAATAAGGGAGAAAAGGAAGGGATTGATTGTGGATAAGAGAGCAAGTTAAGGTAGATAACAGGTAGAGAAGCAGAGGGAGTAGAAAAGAAAGCCAAGTAGAGAAAAGAGAAAGGAGTAAGAGAGATAGTTTTAAATTTAGGTAGTACTAGTGGAAAGTTAATCAGGTTTACTACAGGAACAAAGCCAGTGATTTTGGAAATGCAGTTTAATATTTTGTTTGAAAAGAGGCAATGATGTAATCTTTGTTATATTAGAAGGTAACAAATTCCATTTTTTCCCTACAGCATTAGTAAATAGTGAGTCGCCAGCATTGTTATTTGATTTTATTGTACTTGTTAGGAGTTTACTAGAAGAGCGGAGAGAGTTGAGATTGTTATAGGGGATTATGAGTTGTGAGAGTATTGGGGTATTATTAGGTTGGTACAGTATTTTATGGGCAATAGAGAGTTGATGGATTATAAGATAGTTTTGAAACTCTAGCCAGCCTAGAAGTTTTAAGTTAAGACAGTGATGGGTTTTATAGGGGTTACCAGTAGCTGCCGGCAATGTTATTATAGCAGGTTGCCAGTTTGTTAAGGTTGGTTTTTTTGAGGTTGGTGAAGATAGGTGAAGCATAAAGAAGAGTAGAAATAAGATGGGAGTGAGCAATCCTTGTTCTAGTAGAAGGTGTAAGAAATGGTCTAATTCGATATAAGGATCCTATTTTTCTGTTAACTAGTTTTATGGAGTTGTTAATGTGTTGGTCAAAAGAGAGATTATTGTCTATGGTAATACCTAACAATTTAGTTGAAGTGTCGGGTGAGATGACAGTGGCACTGTTGGAGGAGATGGAGAAATGTAAGGGGGAGGCCCTGGATGTGGGGGTAAAAAGAAGTTTAGTTTTTTTAGCATTTAGTAAGAGGAATCGACTGGAGAACCATGTTTCTACGGTATTAAACACCTTTTGGGTGAGAGAGATAAGTTCTGGGGTAGAAGATGCTGAGCAGATGAGTGTAGAATCATCAGCGTATTGAATGCAGGTTGCTTGAGGGATTGTTGTTTGAAGATCATTAATGAAGAGGGAGAAGAGAAGTGGGCCAAGGATAGAGCCTTGTGGTACGCCAGTAGAAACGGGCAAAAGAGAAGAAGTGTGGTTATCCCAAAGAACTGCTTGTTTTCTGTTTGTAAGGTAGGATTTAAATGGCTGGGATATCAAATGAAAGGGATTCAAGAGTATTAAGTAATAAAGAGTGGTTGACCATATTGAATGCTTTGGAGAGGTCAATGAAGAGGGCAGAAGAGAGTAAGTTGTTGTTGCAGTTTTGATTAATAGTATCTACAAAGGAAAGCAGGGCAGTGGTAGTACTGTGATGTGGTCTAAAGCCATGTTGGCAGTTTGCTATTATGTTATGAAGAGAGAGATATTGTACAAGTTGAAGGTGGATACATTTCTCCATAATCTTAGCCAAAGGTGAGAGGAGAGCAATAGGTCTATAGTTAGAGTAGTCTATGGAGTTTCCACCTTTATGAAGTGGGATAATATGAGAGACTTTCCAGATATCAGGGATGATTCCTTCTTTGATTGTCCTATTTATGAGTATGGATATAGGATATGCAATAACTTTGGCAGCCTTTTGAAGAAAGAGAGAAGGGAGCTTATCAGCAGAGGGGGTACATGGTTTTAGTTTGAGAAGAAGTCTATGAATGTAAGATGTAGAGATAGGTTGTAGTGAAAATTTAAAGGAGGAGTTTGTTAGGTTACTTGGTGGACAGAAGTTGTTGGCATTAAGTTGTTTAGCTAGAGCTTGTATAGTTTCAGTGAAGAAAGAGTTAAAAACATCTGCAGTTTGTTGAGGGGTATCAGGGTCTGCATTTAGTGGGGAAGGTGTTTTGGAAGTTCCTGGGGAGAGGAGTTTATTGACTGAGTACCAGAAAAGTTTAGAATTATTAAGATGAGTTTGTTGTAGTTCGACATAGAATTTTTTTTTATCAGCTATCACTGCCTTTTTAGTTAGATTTCTAAGCTGTCGGAAGTGTAAAAGATCAGGGTCATTTCTGTGGGATCTCCATTTGGCCCAGACTTTATTTCTAGTGAGAATGAGTTTTTTGGTTTCATGGGAGAGCCAAGGGGCTCTGTTAGTTTTCATTCTAATAATACATTCAGGAGCATGTAAGTCAAGAATGGATAAAAACATTTTGTTAAAATGTAGTACTGCATTTTCAAGAGGAAGTGTTTTTAAGGGGTTCCAGTTACATGCACTGAGTTCAGTCTGAAATAGGTCAAGATTAAAATGTTTGATGGTGCGTATTGTATTTTTCTCATAATGTGGGGGTTTAAACAATCAGCTTTTTCTCTTGTTATAAAAGTTAAAGAGTGATCACTGACATCGTCTGACAAGGTTCCTACTTTGTAATTATTTTTGACTCTATTTATAAGTATCCAGTCTAGAATGCTTTCTCTATTAGTATGTTTATCGAGCCTAGTAGTTAAAGTAATGGTTTGAGTAAAACCATGAAGGTTGATATGAGATGAAGGATTTTGGCATTAATACTTTTCCAGTCTATGTTCAGGTCGCCTAGTATGATGGTTTCCTGTGGATAAGAAGCTGATATCCAACTAAGATAATTTTCTAGGATAGGTATATTGTTATCAGGAGGCAGGTATATACAGATGATATAAAGGGATTTTTTGGAATTTAATTGGAGTTTGATAATGATGGCTTCTATCTTGCTATCTTGAGTTGGTGAGGCTGGAAGGGTAGTGATATTCAGATGATTTTTAAAAAGAATTGCAACACCACCACCTTTTCTTTTGGGACGGTCAAGTCTTACTATATTATAGTCTTGGGGAATAATCTCAGTGTCTTTAGTGCTAGGTTTTAGCCAGGTCTCAGAGGCAAAGAATATCAAATGAGTGTGTGTTATATATAAATAAATAAATATTTATATATAAATATTAACAAGCTTATGTCATGATCAGAAAGCGGACGTTATTGCCATGAAAAATCTGGTTGTGATAATACATAAGTACCGTTAAATTAAATTATGGCATTCTGACAGGCTGTCAGCTGATGACATTGCATGCCCTGCACGTGATGATATCAGGAACAAATTTCTCAAAAAAAAAAAAAAAAAATTCAAAAAACACTTGGGAATTTGTGGCACCCCAAAATTTTGCCCTCAAAATTGGTATTTACTGAGGAATTTTGTATGGTCGAGTGGAGTGGTGTGATAGGAAAAACAGAAGTAACTGTAAACATGGTTTTGGGGATTGTAATGAGTTGGCAGATTTTAAAAATTTCCTAAATGGTACTCTGTCAGAAGTATTGGGGGAAGAAATGGCTACAACTAAGGTAATTATTCTTTTGAGCTTGCATACAGGATCTGAATTGCCTAGTCATAGTGAGAATTTATCAAGTTTAATGGTATTGGCTGCTAAACAAAGTAATTACTACAAATGGAAGGCAAAAATCTCAACTAGCTGTAATTTAAGTACTGAATATGGTTAAAAAGGTAAAAGAATTGGATCTTTAGGAAAGGGAAGGAGCATATTACGTATACATTAATGGAATTTGTGGGAACAATACATACAGAAAAATGTTCAGAAGACGTGATGTTAAAGGGAAGGTAGGAACTGACCAATTTATGTAATGGAGTGAATGACAATTTTTATAAAGAAAGAAGAAACTTGTAATGTATAATGCATACTATTAATATGGTTTGTTTTGTTTTATTAATGTATGTATGCCTGTGTCTTGAGTGATAATTTAGTACTTAAGTATTATCGCAACCACATTTTCACAATAATACCGCTCGCTTCCTGGTGTGTCATTTTAACTATAAGTATATAGAGAATCACACTGACAATGTTAACTTTATTAAAAATCGTTGTTTAGGTAGGAAAGACAGTATAACATGTAAGAAATGACTGCTTGTTTCAAGCTGTGCCATTTCCCTGCCATCATGTCACTGGAAATACATTTTCCACAGCAGTTATGTGCAACACACATTCCATATCTCAAGCCACGAGCCTGCTAAATGTAATAGACTTGCACGCTGACAGTTGCCCACTTGTCTACTACTTCTTGACAGCTACAACAACAACAACAAAAAAAAGCCCAAAAAAAAAAAAAAAGCTGTCAAACTTTGTTGCAGCATACGGTTTATAATAAGGGTGATGGCAGGGAATGCGGTGACAAACCTCAACCCTTTTATTCTTTACTGGTAACTGTTATCAGTGCTGGCATTCTGACGGCTTATCAGTGCATTACTGATCAAGAAGCGGTGAGCGCAAACAGCATAAGTACACCAAAAATATGATCTGCACCATTTTCCACGATACTCCTGCCTAAAACAACCTTTCAGTGTGAAGGAAAACACACTTGTTGACATAACGGCAGCATCAATGTTTACATCTGCGCACAGGGAAGCGAGCGGTATTACCGCAAAACTGTGGTTGCGATAATACGTAAGTACCGATAATTTAATAAAGATGTTAAAAAAAATTCCTGCTCTTTGTAAGTACAAACAGTCTGGACCAGCTAGTCCGTATGCCCACTAGTGTCACTAACTGCCCTCACTGGTTAGGTAGTACTGTAACGCTGTCTTCTTTAAAATAAAAATAAAACCTGGGATTCAACCTAGACATTTTAAGAATTATTCTAACACAAACTTCGTACTCTTAAGTGAAAAAACTGGTAGTTCCACATTTGCTTCTGTATTATTATTGCAGGTCAAAAAATGAATATCTGAGCCTAAGACATGTGAACCAAACCACCAAAATTCAGTTGCCTTTTTATTGTACCCCCCCCCAAAAAAAAAAAAAAAAAAAAAACAAATAAAAAAAATAAAAATGAATGCCAGCACAGGCAGAAAACGGATTACAGCAGTTAAGAACAGAACCATACCAGCTCTTCATCATTACAAAACTGAACATCAGTGCAGACGGGGAAAAAGCTCAACATCAGTGCAGGTGGAAAATAACTCTGCATCAGTGCAGATAGAAAGTAATCTTTGAACAACTGCAGAGAAAAACATATTTCACTCTGAAATTATTTCCTGTCCACAAATTGGTTAGTCACACCAGTTCTAGCACAAACCCCAGAAGTACATACTAAGTGCAGGTAGAAAATGTGAGCAGTATCACAAAGGCATAAAGGAATTTGAATAGAATGTTCAGTTGAATAGAACAGAATTGAGTAGAATTTGTTAAGCAGTCCCTCCTCCAGGCATTGATGCACAGCAACTGTAATGGCAATTGTAGCATTCAACTCAGAAGTGCATGTCAAGTCAGAATGATGCACCCATCTTGTAATAGCTGTTGCTAAAGTACCTTTGCAAGTACCTCACACAAATTAAAAGAAATGCAAGGAATGCTAAAATATACAGAAGAGAACAGGTAATGATATGCACATTTAAATATACAAACAGTGGCTAAAATGTTACACATATTAAAGTCCCTGCCACACCAAGTAAAGCAGTTTACTGTTAATGTTGCACACAACACAGGAAAAGCATGCCATAAATTATCTATCAGATATGCAGCCTATTCAGGGTAAACACTACAGTTAATGAATTACACACACACTCCACTATCCCACCAAGTAAAAGCAGATTGCTTTTCATTAATTATTTTTACTCACTTTCTCTCCGTTAAAATCCAAAACAGGGATACAGGGATAGGCTGCATATAATTGCATTCCTAATAGGAAATGTACACATCCTACACCTCCCTTTTTCACTAGCAAAAATAAATGACTTTCTGTGGTTGTAGTACAGTTCATTAAAGCCTACTTTACACTCCCCGTTGTGCAGTTTATTTATTTATTTATTTTATTTTATTTTATTTTACATTTGTTGACCGGGCTAGTCTAGCTGGATATATTTCCATTTTCAGTAGAGGCCCGGGGAGAAAAGCTCCACATAAAACATAACAAAGAGACATGATAATAATAAACACATAGAATACAAAGAAAAGAAAACAAAAATTTGTAATAAAAATTGGTAATAATAATAAAAAATGGTGAATAAGATCAATAAAAATTAAGGCACATAATCAATAGTAGTTATGACTAGAGTTAAATCAGATTCAAAGCATCTTACTTAATACAAACAGGCTATATCTTAAAGCTTCTGCTATAATAGGAAAAAGTACAAGTAGGAGGAGAAGTAAGAGGAGTAGTGTTAGGTAAAATGAAGGGAGGAGACAGTAGTTAAGTAAGAGAAGAAAAGGGCTAGCAAGAGGAGATGGGAGAGGAGAGAGAAATATGTAGAGCAATGAAGGATTGGAAGGAGGAAGAAAGGTAAATACTAAGTATAAGCACATAGTAGGGTTAAAGGTCAGGTAAGGGGGGGAGAGAAATCAGTCTGGTGTATTACATGAGCAAAGCCAGTGATTTTGGAAGTACAGTTTGATTTGTTGTTTGAAGAGGGGTAGAGATGTGATTAGAGTTAAATCCCTAGGTAGCAAATTCCATACTCGGCCTACAGTATTAGTAAATAGAGAGTCACCAGCTAAGTTGTGAGCCTTTATAGGTTTGGTCAAGAATTTACAAGAGGAACGAAGGGAGGTAAGATTATTATAAGGGAGTAAAAGCTGTGATAGTATAGGGGTGTTATCAGGTTGGTACAGAATTTTGTGGGCAATAGTAAGTTGTGAGATTATAATATAGTTTTGTAGTTCTAGCCAGCCTAAAAGTTTCAGGTTAAGGCAGTGATGGATTCTGAAAGGGTTACCAGTGGCGAAGCGGGCAATGTTATTGTAGCAAGTTGCTAGTTTGTTTAGGTTAGTTTTCTTGAGGTTAGTGAAGATAGGAGAGGCATAGAAGAGAGTAGATAAAAGATGGGAGCGGGCAATAGTAGCTCTAGCTGATGGGGTGAGGAATGGTGATCCTATCTTTCTATTTACTGATTTGATAGTGTTGTTGATGTGTTGATCAGAAGAGAGATTGTTATAAATGGTTATTCCTAGCAGTTTAGTTGTAGAGTCTGGAGAGATGACAGTGTTGTTGTTTGACAAGATGGTGAAATTAAATGGGGGCAACGAATAGTGGGGGTGAAGAGAAGAAGTTTGTTTTTTTAGCATTAAGGAGAAGGTATCGTTGAGTAAACCATGTTTCTACTGTGTTAAAGATATTTTGAGTTTGTGAGATTAGATCAGAGGAGGAGGATGCTGAACAAATAATAGTGGAGTCGTCTGCATATTGAATACAGGTGGCTTGAGGAATTGCAGAGTGGAGATCATTGATGTAGAGGGAGAAGAGAAGTGGACCAAGAATAGAGCCCTGAGGCACTCCGATAGAAATGGGCAGTAAGGAGGAGATGTGGTTGTCCCAGAGAACGGCTTGTTGTCTGTTGTTGATATAAGAACTAAACCATTTGATGGTAAGAGTATCAAATGAGAGGGATTTAAGGATGTTAATTAAGGAGGAGTGGTTAACCATGTCAAATGCTTTTGAGAGGTCAATGAATAGAGCAGAAGAGAAAAGATTATTGTTGCGATGGAGAGCAGTGGTGGTGCTATGGTGGGGTCTAAAGCCATGTTGACAGTTAGCTATAATATTGTGTAAAGAGAGATACTGTACAAGTTGCTGATGAATACATTTCTCCATAATCTTTGCTAAAGGTGAGAGAAGGGCAATTGGTCTAAAGTTGGAGTAGTCAATACAGTTACCGCCTTTGTGTAGTGGGATAATATGAGAGACTTTCCAGATATCAGGGATGGTTCCCTCTTGGATGGTCCTATTTATGAGTATAGCTATTGGGTATGCAATTTCTTTGGCTGCCTTTTGCAGAAAAAGGGAAGGGAGTTTGTCAGCAGAGGGGGTACAGGGTTTCAGTTTAAAAATAAGTCTATAGATGAAAGAGGTAGAGATAGGTTGTAGAGAGAAGTTATAAGAAGAGTCTACTAGATTGTTTGGAGGATAGAAGTTATTAGCGTTCAGTTGTTTAGCAAGAGATTGAATAGTTTCAGTGAAGAAAGAGTTAAAAGCATTTGCAGTTTGGTAAGGGGTGTCTGGGTCAGCATTTAGTGGGGAGGGAGTTTTGGCTGTTCCTGGGGAATAGGAGTCTATTGATAGAGGACCAGAATTGTTTGGGTTTATGGGAATGTGTTTCTTGAAGTTCACAGTACAACTTTCTTTTGTCAGTGATAATAGCTTTTTTGGTAAGGTTTCTAAGTTGGCGAAAATGAAGAAAATCAGCGCTGATTCTATGGCATCTCCATTTGGCCCAAACCTTATTTTTAGAGGGGATTTGTTTTTTTGTATCATTTGAGAGCCATGGGGCTGTGTTCGATTTCATTCTAATGGTACACTCAGGAGCATGTTTATTCAGAATGTATAGAAAGGTAGAATTGAAGAATGAAACTGCTTTGTTAAGTGGAAGTGTTTTTAAGGGGTTCCAGTTACATGCTCTGAGTTCGTTTTGAAATAAGTCAGTTTTAAAATGTTTCTTGTATTGGGGAGGTGTAAAATGTCAGTCTTCTCTCTTGTAATGTAGGTTAAACAATGATCACTGAGATCATCAGGCATAGTTCCTACTTTATATGTGATGTTGACTTTGTTTATGAGTATCCAGTCTAAAATAGTTTGTTTCTTACTTGATTTATTAAGCCTTGTAGTAGAGGTAATGGTTTGGGTGAAACCATTTAGGTTAATGTGAGAGGTGGGATTGTCAGCATTAATGGTATTCCAGTCTATGTTAAAGTCGCCAGGAATTAAAGTTTCTTGGGGGTAGTTGTTGGAAACCCAACTAAGAAAGTCTTCTACTATGGGTATATTGTTTCCAGTTGGTATATACATGCAGATGATGTAAAGGGCTTTCTTTGCATTTAGTTGGAGTTTAGTGATGATAGCTTCCACTTTACTATCCTGGGTTGGACAGGCTGAGAGGGTGGAGATGTTAAGATGATTCTTAAACAGAATTGCTACTCCACTACCCTTTCGTTTAGTACGGTCAAGCCTTAATATATTGTAGCCTTGGGGTATAACCTCTGTGTCTTTAGTGGCTGGCTTAAGCCAGGTTTCAGAGAGGCAGAGAATGTCAAAACAGTGAGTGTCTAGGAGGGCGTGTAGATAGTGAACTTTGTTGTTTACACTACGTATGTTAAGATGCCCTATCAGGAGGGTATTATTGGAGATAGGTCTAGATGCTTGAGGAGAAGGGTATATGGGGCCAGGGTTGGGGTGAACATCACCATCTTGTAAGGTAGGGTCATCAGGTTTGGGTATATATTTACTCTGAAGAAGGGTTAGAGGTCTCATCTTTTTATCTAAGGGTAGGGTGTAGGTGAGGTGAGAGTGCCTATGGAATTTAGGTAGGTTGTAGCTAGATGTGGAATTGACATTTGAGAATGAAATGAGAGGTGTGTGGAAGGTAGATGTATGTTTCTGTATGTGGTTTGGTTGAGTAATGAGTGAGTATTCTATGAAGGTAAGGAGGTAAGTAGAGAAAAGTGTAGTTAAGAGAAGAACTGAGAGTATAAGCAGTGTGGATAAGTAGAGAGCCATTGTTATAACAAGTGGGGTAGAAGTGAATATAAAGTAGAGGTAAGCAATAGGGCTAGCAAGTTGGTTGTATGTATGGAAGTTGAAAAAAAAATAATATAGAAGTAAGAGAAGCGATAGGGATGTTGAAGGATATACAAAGTAGACAGGCAGGTTAAGTGAGTGAAATGATATGCAATAAGCGATAATAGAGAAGAGGAGAGTAGTTGGTCTGAGGATAGAAGGGTTAATAAGTAAAGGAGGGCAGTAGGAGGAGGAATGTGGGGTGTGGACAGGGGAGGAGTTCAGGTTTGGCGGGAAGCAGGGGGATAGGATGGTAGGGTGAGGGGTGGGATTAGAGATGTATAAGTTTAGGACCCCTGGGGGTGGGTGGGAATTGGGGGTAGGGAGGGGAACGGAGCGTGACACAGAGTAGACCACCAAGGAGGGAGGAAAAAGTATCAGAGTAAGCTGGTAAGTCAAGATGGGAGATAGAAGCCTAAAGAGGGGAGGATAAGAGAGAATATCAGAAGGAGGAAAGGGATAGTAGTAGGAAAGGTGAGAATAGGAAGAATGAGGTAGAAATAAATACTAATGTAAGGAGTATAGGTGGGGGTAGGATGATATCTAGTGGCCAAAAGCAGAGGTGCAAAAAACATGCACAGGAGCTTCCAAAAGTAGTAGTAGACTAACTGGGAAAGAGAGGATAAGCTAGTTGGCAGTCCAAAGTGAGAGGGAGGAAGGAGATGAAGGAATATAGGGGGGGGGGGAGTTTGCTGCTGGCCGCTTAGCTGGGGTCAAACAAAAGCTTAGCAAGGATAAGTTTGTTAAAATTAACACATCGTGATGTGGGTAGACATACTTTCTTGAAATCTTGAGGTAGTGGGTAGCAGAAGAAGGATCTTTGATGGATCATCCTTGTTTGGTCCACAGGTGAAGGATACATTGACCAGGTGCGAGGTAGACGGTAAGACTCTCTCTGCCGTAGGAGTCCGTTTTTCTACCCCTTCTAGACCCTATCCCAAAGGTCAGAGGGGAGGAAAGATGTGGTTCCGCAAACAATCCCAGGGAGTCTCATCTGACGCACAAGGTCGATTCCCCTCTAGAGGCAGAGGGGGGAATAATAATAGACGCCCTAGAGGCAGAGGAGGTCCGCAAAACCAGGGTAGCAGAGAAATGTTCTCTGACAAACCCTTTCAGCATCCCTGAAGGGCTGCCCGGCTGTCCACCTTCGGAGGCAGTCGGGGGAAGGTTATCCCTGTACCCAAAAGCCTGGTTTTCCCTTACTCAAGACAAATGGGTACAGTCGATCATATCCGAGGGTTACAAAATTCCCTTTATTCACATCCCATCCCAACCCAAAAGATCCCTTCCAGACGTTCCACCCGGTCTAAGGGAACAAGCAGCATTAGAAATTTCAAAGCTGCTATCAAAAAGAGCTATTCAATCAGTCCCAGCAGACCAGCAAGGATCCAGAATCTACTCCAAATTCTTTTTGGTACCAAAAAAAACAGGGGACTGGAGACCCATACTGGATCTCAGCTACTTAAACAAGTACGTCAGGAAAACAAAATTCCGGATGGTCACGCTACAAGTCCATTCTACCCTTCTTGGGTCAGGACAATTGGATGTGCTCGATAGATCTTCAGGACGCATACTACCACATCAAGATGAACAGACACTCCAGGAGATATCTTCGCTTCAGGCTGGGAGCCAGTCACTACCAGTTCAGGGCCCTGCCCTTCGGTCTCACTACAGCCCTCCCGTGTGTTTACCAAATGCATGGCAGTGGTCGCGGCTCACTTGAGACGTCAAGGATTCCAGGTGTTTCCATATTTAGACATTGACCAGGTGAGAGGTAGACGGCTCCTTACCGCCACCACCAGACATCAGCTTCTTCTATCCAGGGACTTCACCATCCAATCTTGCCAAGCTCTAGGCATTTCGATAAAGTTCGAAAAATCTGCCTTGTCGTCTTGTCAATCTATTACCTTCATAGGCGCCACCTTAGACAGACTCAATCTTTCAGCCGCACTCACAGAGCAGAGTGTGTCAGACATTCAAAAACAAGTTTCCCTTCCTTTACAATGCAACAAAGTCAAAGCCAGACTAGTTTTGAAGGTGTTAGGACTCATGGCAGCAGCTATTCCCCTTCTCCCCTTAGCTCGCTTTCACATGAGGATCCTCCAATGGATGCTGTTTACTCAATGGTCCTTTCAGCAGCTCCCGATGTCCCATACCATATTGATAACTCAATCATGCAAGAATCAACTGTCTTGGTGGATCACATCACCTCAACTTCTCCGAGGAAGACCCTTCACTCTCTCCCCCCCCAGTCGCCACGTTGACAACAGACGCCTCCCTGATCGTGTGGGGGGTGGGCATTATCAGGGCAGGACAGTCCAAGGCACGTGGCAACCTTTCGAGTGCCACTTGCACATAAACGTCTTAGAGATGAGAGCAGTGCCTTTAGCGTTGCAAGCCCTTCACGACTCTCTTCCCACTGGGACTATTGCAATTCAGACGGACAACATGTCCGTAGTGTGGTACATCAACAAACAAGGCGGAACCAGATCATACCCTTTATGTCGAGAGGCACTCAGACTTTGGCAATGGGCGATCTCTTCTCAGCGTTTTCTGATAGCAATGCACATTCCCGGGAAATCCAACGTTATTGCAGACAAGTTGAGCAGAGCAATTCTCATGCCCCACGAGTGGTCTCTAAAGAAATCAGTTCTAGAAGAAGTATTCCTAAGATGGGGCCAGCCTTGCTGCGATCTTTTTGCTACTCCCCAAAACAGCAAGTGTCACGACTTCTTCACTCTCTTCCCGTTACCAGGCCATCCCACCAGAGACGCTCTAGTCCACGATTGGCCCCGGGGACTTCTATATGCCTTTCCCCCCTTTCCACTGATATCTCAACTAATTCAGAAAGCCATCACCTTGAGAGTGACAGTGATCCTCATTGCCCCTTACTGGCCTCGACAGATATGGTTTCTGTTTCTTCATCGTTACCTTTTGGAGCAGCCTTGGCATCTGGACCCAGTACCAGATCTGATAACCCACCAATCGGGTCAGCTTTACCAATCTCTGCCTTTTCTAAACCTCACAGCGTGGTTTCTCCGATTCCAGCCTTAGCCAGGCTTCCCCTCAATATCTCGCTCGGTCCGAGATATCTTGATAGCCTTTCATAAATCTTCTACCCGGAAGATTTATAGTAGCAAATGGAAACGCTTCTCTTTTTGGGCAACATCAAAAAACATAGATCCCTTTACTGCACCTATCCAGTCTATTCTAGACTTTCTAGCAGAACTCTTTCATTTAGGATCATCTGCATCTACCATTAGAGTTCAATTGGCTGCCATATCTAATTTTCATGTTGGTGTTTCAGAGTCTAGCATCATGGCTCACAAACTCTGTAAAGCCTCTTTAAGGGGCGTATTTCTTCTCAAACCTCCAATCAAAGATCCCCCGCCTCAATGGGATTTGAACTTGGTTCTGGCATCCTTAATCCCCCCCCCCCCCTTCGAACCGGCGGCTTCATGTTCTCTGAAGTTGCTTTCTTGGAAGACACTTTTTCTGGTAGCTATAACTTCAGCGAGAAGGGTATCTGAACTCCATGCTCTGTGCAGTCATCCTCCTTACTTAGTATTTCACAAAGATAGGGTATCCCTCCGTACTAATCCATCCTTTTTGCCTAAAGTTTCCTCTCAAGTAAACCTAAACCAAATTATTGATCTCCCCGTCTTTTTCCCTAACTATTCAAACAGGTCGGAACAAAAGCTACATTTTTTGGATGATCATCGCCAACTTAGATATTACTTAGACAGAACTAAACAATTCAGGAAATCTAATCAATTGTTTCTGTCATATGCGGAAGGGAAACTGGGCCTTCCAGTTACTAAAGTATCCCTCTCTAGATGGCTCACCTCTACAATTACCTTCATCTATGAGATCAGACATCAAAAACTACCCTCAAGACCTAGAGCTCATTCAAGTAGGGCATTAGCTACATCCATAGCTTTTCAGGATAGGCTGCCAATAGATTCCATTTGTGCAGCAGCCACCTGGGCTTCTCCTCATACATTCATTTCACATTACAAATTGGACATAGTTTCCAGAAGCCGTGCCAATTTTGGTTCCACTGTTCTCAAGAGTCTGTTCCGATAGGCCACCCGGGATAAGGTGCTAGGGACGCGGTCCCATCCAGCAAGAATGAAGGCGAGATTGACAACTTAACATTAAGAAGTTATGTACCTACCATAACGTTCCATGTTAGTTGTCTTCTTCTCGCCTTCTTTCTTGCGTCCCACCCTCCTTCCCCCAAGCCTGGACAGACCGACAGGAATTCAGTTTATGTTCTTCATCTGGAAGTCGTCATTCCCACACGTTCTTCCACCTCTTTTTCTCCTTTCTTAGGTCTGCGATACCTTTTACGCAGGTTGTTTTGAGGTGGGTTTCCCTACTCCATTCTATGGAGACTAGTGTTGCTTGGTATAGCTATCAAACGAGATCTGAGTAGTTACCGCCTAGCATTGTGGGATATAGGGGAGCCTCGAGCCGGTGGAATTAGCTCTCGAGCTTTAGTATTGGCCGAGTCGGAGCCGAGGATCGGCTCCGAACCCATCCAGCAAGAAAGAAGGCGAGAAGAAGACAACTAACATGGAACGTTATGGTAGGTACATAACTTCTTATTATCAACCATGGGACAAGTAAGGCCAATCTATAACCAAGTGGGATAGATTATTTCAATCACAAAAAGGGAAATTAGCTACATAAAATGGTCTGCAGGAGCAGCTAGCCTAGTAGTTACCTTACCTGCAAACCTATAATCTTACATTTCAGATGCAGGTACAAAAATGCAGACATAAACTCACCAAAGACTTGCAATGCTTTACAGATCCAAAAACTTTCTCACCAACACAACTAAAGCTACACTCTCCACTACTTAGCACCTTCCCTCACTACTTTATGGAGCATCCATTCTTATTAAGGCGATATTTTACTTCACTGGCTCACCAGATGCACAGTAGCAAGCACCGCCCAAACCCCGCCCGTGTTGTTTTACGTCACAGCTAAGTAATGAACGTTCAACCGGACTGCCTGCAACAGTAATGAATATTTAATGTGTATGCCTAACATAACACAACTCTGTGTGTAAGTGACTACAGATATCAGGCACACGTGCTTATAACACTGTATGGTTGAATGGTATGAACTCACTATGTATTCCCCACTAAGCACACTCCTTGAGTGTGATAATAAAAACAAGAACATTCCACCAGATACTTAAAAACAATATGTCAGGTCTCTTGTTACTGTAGAGCCAAACCTGTAGTTACAGAATAGTCTTTATATGACAAGTTGTACTCCATGAAAAGTGAAACAAATATTTTATTTTCCAACAGCAAATGTCTGCCATTATTTTCTGACTTCAACCCTTAATGATTTGCCAGAAAACCACACTTTTATGAGAACCAGACCAAAAATATGAGGCAAAAATCTGTACATATTTTTTTGCTAAATTTTTTTTTTATTTTCAATTAAAATGACATTTACATAATATTTTTAAATAACATTTTTAAAGAACTGTATACAATATTTACAATAGCCTGACTTTCAACTATAAATACTGTATGTTCTTAAATATAGAATTAGCAGATCAGTTATCAGAAATACAATAATTATTATTGCAGAGTGTCCAACAATGATACAACTTTCTTCCAAGGATTTTTTACCAATGGCCTAGGATAGGTTTGTAGTTCTTTGATTTGTATTTCCATCAATGCAGTTGTCTTCAATAAAGTGTAGAATTCTTCCAAAGTCAGGGTGTATTTTAATTCCACCTTCTGGTTACACATTTCCTAGATATAGCAAGTATTGTAAATAAATACATATTTTTCTTATTCAAGTAGGAACCTTCATTTACATTTAGTATAATCAATGTTTTAGTTAAGGTAAAGGATTCATTAAATAAAGCTTGTAAAAAGGGTTGATTCCATTCCAATATGATTTAATTTTATTACATTCATAAAAAAATGAGTCCAGTCTGCTATATTTGACTTTTCACACCTCCAGCAAAATCCATTTCTAGTAGTAATGATCTCTATCTGGTGTTAAAAATGTTCTATGTATTTCCAGTTAAGTATTTTCCAGTACTGTGTGTTAGAAGTGCATTTAACTGATAGTAAGATGTTAGTTTTAATTTCTTCTGATAACTGTAATGACTGACTTTTTAAGAACTGCCAGTATTATGGTTTTGGAATAGTTTTATATGTTATTAACTCTTTATGTAGATTTGAAATAGAATTTTTCTTTTCACAGCTATGATATATAAATTCATATAGAAAACTTATTAGATTTGGAATATCTTTAAATGAGGAATTGTTAATTAATCTGCATATATCTTGAGTGTACATTAGAATGGTTTGTAGGGTTAACCAGTCCTGTGTTGTAAGTAGTTTTTATCATATGTGTGTCTAAAACATTTAATTTATTTATACATTGAAACCAGCATAAGAATCCATTTTGTTCCCAGGAGGTTATTGTTTCCCTATATATTTTGTGAGGAAAGTTCTTAGTGATGGTAAATGGGGTTAAAAGATCAAACCAAAGTTTTAGATCTATGTTTGCATTGATAAGTTTCCTAAAGGAATTGATGCAATGATTAATCGATGATGTTTTAGAAGGTTTTGTTATATTATATTGTATACTTATACATAGTATGTACCAGGGTTTGTTTGATTTGTCTAATATTAAAATTTTTTTAACAGATTAAATTAATTTGTTAATATAGCCATTGTTAATTCTTTTCAGTTGGCAAAATAATTTGGGTTTATCTAGTCTATTGTAGTTTTAAGCACAGATGCTTTTATATATGTTTCTATTTCTGGGAAGTTCAATCCTCCTTGTTTCCAGGGTCTAATGTGGTGAGTTAGAGCTACTCTATTCTTTTTGGTATACCATAAGAATTTTATTAAACATGAGTTTATTTCTTTAAGAATGCATCTTTCAGGAATTAACTGTATTGCTAATGCTATATATAGTATTTTTGGCAATAAGACCATTTTCATTAACTGCAATCTGTCTTCAAAAATTAATATACTTTTGTTCCTCTTTTCTATATATATATTTTTATTGTTTCAATAATGTTTTTATAATTTATTAATATTGTTTCGTTTATATTTTTGCATAACACTATTCCTAAATAATTTAGCGAAAGTTCTTGTTTTCCTGTGATGGATTTACCTGTAACTTGTAGTTTTTTTTCTTATTTAAAAATAGAAATTTTGATTTTGATCTATTAAAGTGTAGACCTGAAATCTTATAAAAGTTTTCCATTACTTCTTCTAGCTTTCCTTATGACTCTCTAGAGACTGATAGAGTTAATAAAACATCATCAGCAAAAAGCATTATTTTAGATATGTACTGGTCATAGACTTCTAGACTTCCGCGGTGGTGCAGCGGTAGCGTTGTTGCCTCACAGCAAGAGTTTCTCCTGTTCAATTCTCGACTGGAGTGTGCCTTCTGTGTGGAATCTGCATATCCTCCCTGTGGTTGGGTGGGCGTTCGAAAGACCTACGTAAATGGGCGTGCCTTCGTTGAAGGTTGAACGTCAAGCTGGCACTGTGGCGTTCGTGAAAATCTACTGCCAATCATTAGCGGACCGGAGTTCGCTGTGGCGACCCCTAACTGGGAAAAGCCGAAAGACAACAACAACTGGTCATAGACTTCTCTTCCTTTTATTCTTGGATTATTGCGTATTATTTGTGCAAGTATTTCTATAGACAAAGCAAATAAAATAGGAGAAAGGGGGCATCCTTGTTTAGTATCTTTTGTTATATGGATAGAGTCTGAGGCGAAAGGACCTAATTTAATGTAGGCTAAGTTGTTAATATAAATGTTTTTAGTAATAAAATGAAGGGAGAAGGAAATTCAAATGTTAAAATTTTAAATAAATATTCCCAGCTAAAGGAATCGAAGGCTTTTTCTTTGTCTAATCCAATTACAAGTGTTTCTCTATATTCTTTATTCACATAATCTGTAAAAGAAAGTTTCCTTGTTATATATACATCCAGTTTGATCATTATTAATTGCCTTTGAAAGTGGGATTTTCATTCTGCTAGCTAAGATTGACATAAATATTTTGTAATCATTATTCAGTAATGATATAGGTCTGTATGAGATGTAAAGATCTAATGGTTTATTAACTTTTAGAATTGGTGTTATGAGAGAATATTTCCATGAGGGTGGGATTTTTGCTTCTGACTGGACTTATAGCAAAGTTTTATGAAAAAAGGAGATTACTGTTGAGGGGAAGAGTTTGTAAATTTCCATAATTATACTATCTATCCCTGGAGCTTTGTTAGATTTACTTTCTTTTATCTTGTCAACAATTTCTTTGTCGGATATAGGTTTTTGTAGGTCTAATTTTAAGTTTTCTGGAATTTTTTTTATCTTGATAAGGTTTGTGTCTAAGTTTATTTGGTTGGTATCTAAATCTTCTTTTTTGAAGTGTTCCATATAATGAACTTTATTTTTAATTTTTTCAAGGCTAGACAAATTTTGTGTGGTAGAATTTCATTATATGTTTTACTTAATTCCTTATTTCTTTTTTGACTTTTGGACAATTCTGATTTTTTTTTTTTTTTAGATTTTGCTGTCAAGAGTCTGGTTTGCAAGTCTAATGATTTAGATTCCCACTCTCTAACTTTGTTTTTGTACCAGCTAAGAGTCTTACCAAATAAATATGCTTTTAATGGGTCCCATAACATGACTCTACTGATTTCTGTTGTATTATTCATTTCAAGAAATAATTGTAGTTCTGACAGCATCCAGGGTCTGAATTCTTTAATTTTCATGACATATGATGGAATTCTAGTTGAGAAGATTAAAGGTTTAAACTCTATTTGGAGCTTTATTACCAGAGAGTCATGATCTGAGAAGGGGCATGGAACTATTGAGAAGTTGAGGGGTTTTGTTTGTAAATCTTGAACTACGCATAATTTGTCCATTCTGGTTTGCGTACCAAATCTATGGTCTTTATGGGAAAATAATAAGGATTTATCATCTGTTACTTTAAAGGTATCTATTAAATGAAATGAATCAATCCATCATTTTAAGGATTTTGAAATAGTTGCTATGTGAAAAGACTTCTTGGTGGTTTCAGATGCTTCTAAGGTACAATTAAAATCTCCTCCCAGTATAACATTTCCTTTATAATTGTTGGAAATAAAATCTAGGTGTTTTAACCGTGCCTGTTCCAATTCCTGGGAACCAATATAGATTAGGTAAAGTCCATATTCTGTTATTAAATTTAACTATAACAAATGCTAGTAGACCTTATTTGTCTTCATATTTATAAATAACTTTTGGAGAGATTATGTTTTTCTTCCAGAGAATTGATACTCCTTTTGTCTTTGTTCTATAGGAGGATTGAGCTAAGACTGTATAGTCCTTAGGGTTCCAAATAAAGCTATCATTAGTTTTAAAATGTGTTTCCTGGAGAAATACTACTTGTGTCTTATTTAGGTTTTTTGCTTGCATTATTTAAGCCATTAATATTTAATGATAAGAATGATAAATCAATTTCAAGTTATTGTTGGAAGAAACATTTTGCTTCTTTTTTTTTATATTGATTATAGTAGTTATACCATATTCTCTGAAAACATTGAATGTTATTTTTATGTGTGTAAATTTGGGAGTGTAATTTAATGTTCTTTCTTCTTTAAGTACAAGTAGGGTAAAATTCTGGTCAGGCTTTAAAAAGTACTTCTATAAAACATTAATTAATTGTTATTTCTATAGTGTTTTATATATCAGGATGGAATGTTCGTAGTATAAACATTTATTATGTTGACTTAGAAAATATCCAATATTTAGTTACCCTTAAGAGAGCCCTAACATGTCAGATATGTCATTTTGGATAAATTAAATGTTACAGAGGAGCATACACTCAGTAAGCCAACAACAAAAAGATTAATACTAAAATAATTTAACTAAAAGGACACTGTAGGAGACAATGAGTGATTGCCAAAGTAATATGAATTTACTGTAGGTGTACTGCCTTTCTTTACTGTTCCACTCTTCAGCTCACCAACTTCAACTTACACTTATGAAAAGACATGGCTTATCAGTGGTATCCTGACTTTGAGCAGAGGTGCCGTACATTCTAGTGCGCAGTGATTTTATTTATTTATAGATTTACAAAGTAGAGTCTAACAATGAACTATGATCACCCTGACAATTCCCACCCTGCATAGGACACCTCTTGCTTCCTGAATGGGTAATCATATCAGGTCTAGAATGAGTGTGTAGGTACCCATATGTTATACTTACTTTAGGTAAATATTAATCAAATGATGTTTAGAGCATCTTAGAGAGATCTTGGGGCAGTTTAGAATATTTTAAACCCCTCCTCCCTTGACCAAAAACAGGGGTTTCCCTTTCCTTTCTCTCCCCTGTTTTAAATCAGTATTAATAAAAACAATTTAGCAAACATAGGTAAACAGATATAACATTCAGTAGTCCGTCTTGTACATGAATCACAATCCATTCAACAGATCATTGACTATCACTCCAGTGACCATTATAAAGACAAATTAGAATAATTTCCTAGCTCTTTAAATTTTCTGATAAGAAAAAAAGTTAACAATAAGCTATTTTAACTAGAAGAGTCAACCAATTCAGTTTTTCCTTGCATATATACGTTTCTGCTTATACTGTAGTGTCAATAACTGCCTTTAAAATCTGTACAATACTTCACTTCTTCAAATCATTCCTTTTTCAATTCAGGTTTTGTTTCGTCAAAACGGCAACACTGTTTCAAGGGTACAATTAATATTTAGACTGATGTTTCAAATAAATAACTTATCAGTTGCTAATTGAGTTAGTATAGAATAGATGGTTAGTGCAAATATAACATGTTGCAAAAGTAATATGTTTTGTTTTGTGTGCTCTAGAGATTGTCATATGCAAGTGACACATATAAGGTAGCATGTATAGAGCAGGTAGCTTATGGATTCAGGTTGTTAAAGTAAGTTATGCTTATTAGTCAGGCTGATCCATTTAGATTCACAAGTAATTTGGGGACATTTCATTGCAGGGATGTGTAGTCCAATGTGAGTTATTTATATGGTATTTACAAGTTGTTCTATTACATTTTCTAATTCACCCTTCCTTAGATTGTAATTCAGTTTAATAGCTAAACATTACTCTTTTTTTTTTTTTTTTTTTATCTGCGAGGCTAAATGCACTTCACAGATTCACAAGGTCCATAGAAACTGCTGCAGTTGTTTTCTATTGCCATGACAATGCAACTATAGTGGTTCCTAATCACTGACTGTTAAAAAAAAAAAAAAAAAAAAAAAAAAAAACTGTTGTAGTTCACGAGAGTGATAGAATGTAAAGAACGCTTCACTTCATATAAGCAATAGTACATTTCCCCTCCTTGCATATATCATGTTAACATTATAGAAAATAATTCGACTGAGAGCATGTATATAAATGAAATATTTCAGAGTTAATCACTAGTGTGCCCCGTATCCCATTAAGCATAACAGTGTCTTATCATTTATGTAATAACTATTGTAATGACATCTAACTGAGTCCACTTTTCCTCATGAACATGTCACAATTCATTAAACAAAGCAGAGTCTAACATCTGTGTAATAAACATTATAAAGACAAGTAATAGTAAAATAATAATTTCTTAGCTCTGTAAACATTCTGATATTGCAAAATGTTGACAGTAAGCTATTTTAACTGGAAGACTAAAACATTTCAATACTTCCTTGTGGATTTACATTTTCAGTTAAACTGTAGTGTCAAGAACTGCCTTTGAAATCTATGCATTAATTCACTACTTTCAAGTCATTCATTTTACAGTTCAGATCATATTTTGTCAAGACGTCAATAAAATGTTAAGGGCACATTTAATATTTAACCTGTATTTTAAATGAATAGCTATCAGTTGCCAAGTGAGTTTGTACAGAATGTGAGGTAACTGCAAAGATAACATGTTGCACAAAATAATATGTATCTTTTCATGTGCTGTAGAGACTGTCAAATTCAAGTAACATATAAAATGTAACTTTTACAGTGCAGACAGCTTGTGGAATCAGCATGTTAAACTGAGTAATACTTTTTTAATCAAGCAGCTACATTTAAGTGCACATGTTGGTTAGGAACAATGTAGTTGTGTTTCCAGGAATATGCAGTCCTGTGGGGATAAATCATAAAATATTTACAAATAGCCCTATTAGGTATTCATTTTACCTTGACTGAGTTGTATTTCATTTTAATAACTAAGCTACATTACTTTTTTTATTATTCGTTATCTGCTGGCCAAATGCACCTCACAGGTTCACATTGTCCTTAGAAACTACCACAATTGTTAATGTTGCTATGGCAATGCAAATGTAGCAGTTTCTGATCAGTGTGTGTTAAAGAAAAAACTGAAGTAAAAACAGAGCCCAAAAAGCAGCAATATAGCAGAAACAAATATATATTTGTTTCTGCTAAAAAACTGAAGTAGTTCACAGGGCAAATAGAATGCGAGGAAAGCTTCACTTCTCTTAACCAACACATTTGAAAAATATGGTTGCATTGTAGTTAGGGACGTTTTAAGGGACTCTTTGCGGTTTGAAGTTTGTTCACTTAGTTTGAGATTTGGCGTCCTCTTTTGACAGTTTTACTGCTGTAAGCAAGGGAGCCCGCAGGATTTTTTGCAAACCCAAGCCCCACCCCTCTGCTGCCCCCGCCCATGCAGCCCCACCCCCACCCCTGCCCACGCAGCCATTCCAGTGTCCCATTACTTGGCTATTTTTCCCCATTTGTCATAGACACTGTTCAAATCTGTCAGTGTGCATACTGTTTTATGCTTTACTTCTACAATGATTACAGATATTTGGATTTCATTTACAACTTTTATTTCAAATTTTTTAGCACAAACACTGATAGACATTTACTAAACCTAAACAAAGCAATAGTCTTACAATGAAAAGAGACTTAGCATTAAAACTTCTCTACCTTTGAAACCCACATTCACCAAAACAACATTGAAACCCGCATTTCAAAGAAAATGCATCTAGCCAGTGGCAGGGTAAGTTTACCTTTGGGCTGTTTTCAAATCATAGGCTCCTTGCACACATTTTTAGAACCATGCAAAAGTTATTTGATTCACCTTCCTGACTGTATTAATTATACTATATAATAATTGAATTATATTCCTTGTATAATACAGCACCACTTGTTAGAGTGTGTTTTAAATTTATAGTTCTGAACATTTTTTCTTTAAGCAATGAAACAAATCATATGAACCAATAATGACAACCTGCCCAATTCATAACATTTCAACCATAAAGGGCCACTCTACTCAAACTTCTGTCATACAATCCACCAATGTCAATCAATATGCAGAATCTTTGCAGAAGTAAAACTCATCTGAATAATTCCACATTAAAGAGATCTGAAACCAGTGAAGAGGTTGTTGTTAGAAAACAACTTTATATTTCAGTGTTTCATCTACAAATTCACTGCCTGATGCCCTTGAAAAATAAATTGCCTACGTTATATTAAAAAAATGGTAAGCTGGTATATTGCAATAGGGAATGGGTGGCAAGCTGAAAAACAAGTACATAGTTATTAGGCATCTCATCCAAAGGAGGACATACACCCCCTTAAAATACAAATCTACATGTTGTGGGAGTAGAACCTACAGCCCTCTGTATCAAGATGCAAGTATGCTACCTGCTGTGCTGCTTTAAAAATTCTATACCACAATAGTGATACTATTTGCTAAACAAAACAATTGCACATTTTAAGCAGGCTTAGCATGAGCAGCAGTAAAACTCTCTTCCCTTGAAGCTCACAATTCCTTAAAAATGCACTTGAAAATAAATTCCACATGCTAACTCTAACTAGGACATTACACACTCACACACTCACCTCAACCTCTTAGTGCAAGAAAAATGGCCAAAGCTTAACATAAATAGGGACAGATTACAAATATTTCTCTCATGAACTTAGAAAATTGCTAGACTAACAGGATTTGTGTTAGTATGCATTTTTCTAAAGGATATGATGTCTAAAACCAAAATGTCTGTCATTATTTAGCTACTTCAAACCTTTTTAGGAGGAATATGGGGTAAAAATCTGGACATTCTGTAAATCCCTGGGCAGCTGAGGGGTGTGCTACCTCTCTTTTATACATACAAACACACACACACACACACACACACCTACTACTTACACACATACCTCCCAGCCACTCCGAGACAAATTTCAACAGAATCAGGGGCAAATGTAGAACAAATCAGGGACACTTAAACTATTACATCTATTAACTTGAGACATTAACAGAATAAGAGTATATAAATTAATATACATGTCCTACAGGAACAAAAATCAGTACCTCTTAATCATTGTCATTATTTATTAAGTATAATGCAGCACCTTTCCACCAAAAGGCACTAGTGTTAAGAGGGATTCATTTCAGAGGACAGAGCTAAAATTTGAGTTAAAGTCAAAGACAGTTGAGAGGTATGCTTGCACACACAACACACAGCCCTACCTACTACTTACACACACACACACACACACACACACACACACACACACACACTGCATATCTATTTTTGTTCCAAGTGAATGGCCCTTACCGGTGTCAGTGGGGAGGATTCAGGCTCTTTGATTACTGGTCCAGAAGGGGGACGTCACAACATCAACAGCCAGTATTACACAAGCCTGTATTTTTCTGGTGGACACTTCTATGCAAGGTCTTCAATAGAAATGGAATCTGTTGGTTAACAGCTTATGTGGAATATGGAATGAAACATGACAAAGATATCCCAAGAATGAGAAATTTTATATATTCTGATCCAGACAGCATCCATTTCAGCCAAAGCTGGGGAGTTACACATCAGATTTTACATGAGCACAGAAGTCAAAGTAGAGCTTCTGGCACAACAGTACAAGCTGCAATGTCATATAACAGAAAAAGCAAACATAATACATACAAAGACAAGCCTCAATAAATCAGGAAAGTTGACCAGATCATCTGTAGATATGTACAATGAGAGAGAGAGAGAGAGAGACGGCGAGTTTACTGACAGGGGTGTTAATGCTGGGTAGAGATTAGGTTAGGATGGTGTATTAGTGTGGTGGGGTTGGTTAGTGCAAAAGGGGTGGGAGCGGGAGGCAAGTATGGTTTTCAGCAATGACCTGTGATTAGGGACTGTGTACATTAATGCCAAAGAGCAAACTCAGATTATTTAATGCTACTGGTGGGTTACTGAAACATGTGCAGGTGGCCCCTGGATTATGCTGAACGAATCTCTTAACTACAAAATTAAAACTGATTCACCCAAAACAGCCACAGGTGCTCAGTAAATGCAAACCAACTTCTCATTTAAAATACTGTGAAGTAAGAACATTGCACAATCATGGTAAATTATTGATTCTAGAGAAAACTGGATGCGTCTGAAACGTTCAACCCTGAATAAAAAATATAAACAGATTCGCTACTATACAGATAGCAAATTTGGAATTTCCTTTAAGCGTTGTCTTGCACTGCCATGCACCAAACATTCAATCACTTCTGTTAAATACAATAACAGTAATAGCAAACATTTCAAATACAGTGCTAACATTCACCAATAAATGGAAGAACTATGACAGCTGTCAACTAAAATAAAGTTTTCTACTAAACTATCAAAAGTAATACGAATACCTCAGCTACACTGACTGGCATATTTCCCATTGATACATACCCTGATCCAATAAACTGGACCCGTAAAATTCCCAAACAAGGGAAGACCAAAAGTAACTTCCAGTGTCATGATAATCCTTAAGAGATATAAAGTGCAAATAATGTTATATGCAACACTTTGAAATCTTTAGCAAATTCCTACATTCTAAGTGCCATTTTATTTGTACTTAGGCAGAATTATCACTTCCTATTTCTTCTGAAATGAGGGAAACCTCTTCTTCCTCCATCACTTGTTGACCCTCATATAAAATATATCATATGCATAACCCTGTCTTCCAGATAATAAACTGAACTACAGGTAACAATTTCTCTCCCTGAGAAAATGACATAATCATTGATGCTCTGAGCCAGCATAAACACAGTCTCCATTGATGGATGCGAAATATTGTATAGAGGAATGAAGCATTGACGGACTTGATAAACAAAACATGATAAATGCTGTGGGAGGTCTCAATTGATTCCAGGAAGGTGTTGGTGACACTGCTCTGACAAGATCCTTCATGCAACCACTGACTCCCCAGCACAAGATAACAGTGTTCCTGGTGTCCGCCATATACACAGTAAAGGTATAAAAGCAGGTGTTCCAGGACATGCATGCCTGTCACACTTTTATGAACATTGCTGCATATACACTTCCTTGTTACATATCATTGCTTCACGCAGATTCATGTTGTCTAATTTTTGTGTTCCGACAGCAGAACTACACTGTGAACATGGGAGCACTCATGCTAACGATAACCAACAGAAGTGTAATGGCATGTTATCGTACACATGTAGTTCATACATAACACTTCCAGCAACATGTGCAAGATTGTGCTTATTCATTTCCACAGGACCATCCATGTCTGCACAACAGCAACACATGTCAGGTGTGACCAATAGCTGTTAACGCCTTTGCCAACTGTCATGTCAGTGGTATATACTGACATGTTGAAGTTTCCTTGCCTTTGTTACCTACAGATATATCATCTTTACATATGTGCCATGCAGATGCATCTACAGACAGACCTGGTATGGTTTTCCACCATGTTTATAGGCTGCAACACTGTGCATTGCACTTGTGATGTATGAAATTCACATTGTTGTTTTCTATACACAGGTACATCTGGACATGTGGACTGTTTGTAACATGAGTGTCTCTACATCTTTTTAGTGTGGTCAACATGTCATCCTGCCTCTCTATGTGCAGCTATGTCCATTCATGTTTGTGTTGCATACCCACATTTGTGCTTTGTTTGTTTTCCTACTTCAGGATCTGCATTACAACCAATGAGGAACTAACCACACAGGGCGGATGTAACTGGTATGACATTTCTTCTGTTTCATACATGTCAGTCTTGAAACTCCTATTGGTGCCCTCCATTAATACTATGTCCTTCGACACCTGCATAGGACAACTGCTACCTCCACATCAGCCTAGTTAAACTAGTATGTGTATATATATTACCTACTGATGAGTATGTGCTTAGTAATACTGTCTGGTTGTCTTTGTTTCCCTGCAACAGTTGCATTTCAGCTCCCACTTCTATCAGTAGATTATCACTAGGAAATTTCAGGTGTGTCTTATTTTGTTCTTACTCACATATGTTATATGTGCTGCAAATGTAACATAAATGTCTTCTCCCTATTATACAGGTTCTGTAAGCCACACCCGGACAGGAAATCCTGGTAATTCCTTAATCTCACTAATATTGTATTCATATAGTTGCCCCATATGTCCATGCAGAGCTACACCATGTGATTTCTATCAGTGTAGCGAACCTGTGTCCTCTGTCTCTTCTTGTAGCATTCCACTGCCTGTTACATAGAAATCACAAACCCACATGCGTTTATTTGGAAGAACACTTCCAAACTCCTAATGCATACAAACCCCTATCTAATTTTTACATCCACACATAGGGTTACCATCTGTCCCACTTTGCGAGGGACAGTCCCTCTTTGGACAGTTGTGTCCTGCAAAGAATTTGTAAAAATGGCAAATGTCCTGAGATTTTAGAGCAAAATTATTTCCTATATTTTATGTAAAAGTTGTATAAAACAGTTATTCTGTATCTGAAACACCTAGATATTATAAAAAAGCAGAATAAGCAAATAATAATGATGACAACTGAAAATCTGCATCTTAAACGTTTAAGACACTGTTACAATGTCAGCGGCTAATATGAATAGCATGTCAGTCATGCCTAATTACATATGCAGGTTCGAATGTCAATCATCTGCACCACACCCACCCCTGCTCGAAACTCAGGGTGAGCCAGTCAAGTATATTATCGCCCTTATTACCTTCTAGGCAGCATAAAAGCAAAATTTGAGCAATGCTATAATAATGTGGCTAAATTTGCAGAAAATTCCCCTTTCAGAACACAATATCATACAGCAGTGAAAGCTGAAATTGGTTAGAACTGCCCCATCAAATAACATATACAGAGCTTCTTCCCACCTACAGCATTATGCAGCAATAATCTGCTTGTTGAACACTAAATACCATTCTGTGCAACTATGTTTGTACTCCTTCATTATGATTCAATGAGGAAAACCCTTTCTGTCCACAACCCTGTCAAATCTGCAGGGCATGATCTATATTTATACCATGTTGCTAAGGCCTGGGACTCCTTGCCTATACCCATCAGATCAATACCCTCCCTCTAGTCCTTCAAAACCATTCAGAAATAGTTCTTAGCCAAACTCTGTCTTGGTTTTTGCCCATCCTCAGTATAATGATATTCCTAAATATGATCAAGTTCCTAATCATACCTTATACCTCCTTACTCGCCCTTTTCACGTACTTCCTAACTTTATCTAGATAAAAATGGACACCAACACTGTTAGACTTTCCCGGTACTCGGACATCAGTAAACAAATATCTTGTTTTACCTTGTCCTTACAAATGTTTCCTCTGCCTATACTGCACTAATGTAATATAATATAGTAGGCGAAATTGAAGTGTATTAACCCACCACCGAGTTCGCACAGGTATGGGCGTGCCCGCCATGATTGACATGCAGGAGGGTGGGATTAACAATGGCAATGTCATTTAAGTTTTGGAGGGCATTATTATTACGAGGTGGGATGGGGATAACAATAGGAGACTATGAGTATGGAATGGATTTCTCTGGCTACACCCCTGATGAGTAAGTACATTTACTGCATAATCGATTACTTGTGAACCAAATAAATACTACTGTTGGGAAGTTGCATTAATCTATCTCACCCCATGGCATTCTCACACTGAAAACGTGCAGTGCGTACTGAAAGTCTAGATACTCTACCAGTTTCTAGGATGACTAGATAAGGTAGAAGTTAACACACCCTGCTTAATTTTTTGTAGCTGCTACATGAAGTTGCAAGCTAGTATTTAATTGTGAAAATATGGGATCCCCCTGTCACATGCTGTGGTACACATACAGTCTTCTATTCACCTCACTGACTACCTCACTCACAGTCAATACATTTCCTTCAAGGGCACATCCACAAGTATTTTGTACCATCTTTTCTCTGTAGTACACTTGAATTCATTTTTATATTGGTTTCATTGTTTTTGCATCTTTTTGTGCACTCAAATCTTTTTGTGCAATTCATTTGTATTTCGCATATTTACCTTGTGTTATGGTGGCATCTTTCAATCAAATGGTGGGCGGTGCAGTCAAAATGCTCGCAGGCGGGGTTTGGGCGGGGCTTGCTACTGCGCATCTGAGAGGTTAATACACTTCAATTACGCCATATAGTACAATACAATATGATATACAACTTCTGATTGCAGCAACTACTCAACTGAAAGCCAAGAAAAAAATTACAGTCAGATAAAGAAATCTGTGGAAATAACTGGCCCACCCACACCACAAGAAAAACTACTTCATACTGCTCAACTGAAAGCCAAGAAAAAAATTACAGTCAGATAAAGAAATCTGTGGAAATAACTGGCCCACCCACACCACAAGAAAAACTACTTCATACTGCTCAACTATGCCTGATTTTGCCTCAAATTATTACCCTTCTCCTTATATAAAATGTTTTGAGTTTTGGTAAATCCATGTTGTTCAAAATCCGATTGTTCTCCTACAAATGTGAATTAGGATAATATTTAAAAGTTATACATGATTTTCGAATTGTAAAGACTCTGGTGGTCATTAGTCTAGTATAAACCTATGAATCTACTAGCTAACCTGTAGCATCCTTCAGTTGGTTTGTAAGTATGTACCGGAATGTCTCACTGGAGCTATGTTGTGTGATGTGGACTGTTGTTTCAGTTGAGTCAGCAGAAAAGCCTACCCAGTATCTGAGCAATAAAACATGGTCATTATCACTTTCACATACAGCACCAAGAGGTGAAATGACGATTCCAGTTTCACATCCCCTCAACAAAACTAATTCTAAACTTATTGCCACTATCCACAAAAGGAAACGCAGTAAATATTGTATAAAAATTACATAACTAATAAGCCACGCTAAAACCTTCAACAATGACAACATCTTCTCAGTTGAGCTAAAATCCTGCAGAGCAAAACAAAAAGAACCTGGTAAACCTCCTAGAAAACCAGACTCCCAAGCAATCAGTGAAGAAAATAGCCAGTTAGCAATGGACATAACACTCCTCCATTAAGACAAACACACACTGAAATTACCGCACACTTAGAGTGCAGGAAAACTTGCAACCTGTAAAGAATTAAACCTATAATACAAAGATTTACACTGTATAAATCATGCAACATGGAAACAAGAAGTACATCAAATACATACTCTCCAGTTAAATATCTCCAGTAATGAAAACAAAACACAAGAGACGACGTCAGTAACATGCAGTTTGTTAGAATCTCCCAGACATAAAAATGTTCACTTACCTGTAACGTCCAAGTGTGTAGTCTAAACAAGTCCCATTAATTCTTCAAGCAGTCATCTCCTACAATGCTGACTGCTTCTCCAGATGGCTTGCACAGACTATACAGAACAGCTTAATCAGCAGAATATCACCATTATCTGTAAAACATACTCCAAAATTCAAGTCCCCTACAGCAAATCATGACAGTCATTTATAATCCCACAGTCACAAAGAACAAAAAGTAAAATTCTTAAAAAAACAGTGGTAATTGAATAAAAAAAGGCTGCACTAA